>NC_073377.1:79342925-79531729 GCF_028641065.1 Leucoraja erinaceus
ACTGTAATTTTTAACATTTTTTAAAAACATTTTTAATATTTAATATAATCTTTAAACATCTGCCTAAGAATACTACCTATTCATCCTTCACCATTTTGCCTTTACAGATATGTATATAGCGCCACAGAATTGTGCACCTATCCCCCCCTCTCCCTTTTGTTTATGTTTTTTGTACTAAATTATATGTATGCACTGAGTACGAGCTGCTTTTAATCTCATTGTACATGTATAGTGACAATAAATGGCATATCTATCTATCTATGCCAAACAACAGAGGACCCAACAAAGATCCCTGTATTAAAATAAAATATTAATACTGAAATTTAAGCTAAATAAATTATTATCAGAGAAGATTATAAGATTATTCCAAATTACAATACAAGAACATTTCGAATTTGGGGATAAACCCCATAAACTTTTGGCACGCCAACTGAAAACCGGGAAAAAGATCATGCAATTTTAAAGATTAAATCAGATAGAGGGGAATTATTAGCACTACCTAATGATATCAATAAAAGATTTGCTCAATTTTACAAGAATTTATACACATCGAAAACGCTAATAGACCATAACAAAGTTTCAGAATTTTTGGACAATTGTAACCTTCCAAACCTAGAACTGAAGGAACAAGAGGAACTGGGAGCACAAATTACATCTAAGGAAATAGAAGACACAAAAAACACACTTAAGAATGAAAAACACCAGGACCAGACGGAGTCAGTAATGAATTTTATAAATGTTTTTACGACATAGTTACACCACGTCTACAGAAAATGTATACATATGCTTTTAAAGAACAAATCTTACCTGAAACACTAGCAGAATCAACGATCACATTAATACTTAAAAAATATAAAGATATAGAAGAACCAGGCTCATATAGAGCTATTGCTTTTTTAAATACGGATCAAAAAATATTAACGAAAACACTAGCTAGAAGACTAAGTCAATATGTTAGTAAATTAATAAATGAGGATCGAACGGGATTTATACCTAAGAGACATTTATTTAATAACCTGAGACATCTGTTTAACCTAATGCACTCTCACAAACCTCAAGAACAAGAATTATCTATCATTTCATTGGACGCAGAAAAAGTGTTTGATCAAGTAGAATGGGATTATATGATTAAAGTATTGCAAAAATTTCAAATGGGAGAGAACTTCATCGCATGGATAAAATTATTATATAACAAACCCACGGCTAGAATATTAACTAATAATATACTATCTACAAAATTCCAATTAACAAGGGGCAATAGACAAGGATGTTCATTATCACCGCTGTTATTCGCTCTGGTAATTGAACCTTTAGCTGAAAAAATTAGAACACACCCGGATATTTACGGTTATTATACAAAATATTCAAATAACAAAATATCCTTATACGCAGACGATGAATTACTGTATATCACAAAACCCCAAATCAGTATACCAAACATATTAAATCTAATTGAGGACTTTGGATCTTTCTCAGGATACAGAATAAACTGGAACAAAAGTGAAATTATGTCGATTAAACCGAAAGACTCAACACATCTCTTGAAATTCCCCTTTAAAATAGCCTCAGAAAAATTTAAATATTTAGGAATTGAAATCACTAGAAATTATGTTTAATGCCAATTATAGCCCCTTACTTAAGAAACTAAATATTCTAATCAAATTCTGGAAAACACTCCCGATGTCTTGAATAGGTCGAACAAATGCTATAAAAATGATCTTTTTACCACAAATCCTATATTTATTTCAATCAATTCCAATATATCTTCCAAAAATGTTTTCAAAAAACTACTCAGACATCACAAATTTTATATGGGATTACAAATCCCACTGAATACAAAGAGCACACCTTAGTAAACCAAAAGAGATGGGTGGTCTAGCGCTCCCTAACTTTATGTACTATAATTGGGCAGTAAATATTAAACATATGATTCACCTGCTGGACAATTCTGCCCAGCAGGTGGACTGGATTGTAATGGAGAGAGAGGACTGCTCTCCGTGTTATACAGGAGCGACTCTCCTCTCACCAAAAGACGTGGTCTGCATTTACGGAATTATTACAAGCATAAGGTGCAATTGTAATTTAAAATATAAATGGTACCAGGATCTGGTAACGGGGTGTATAAAATAAATTAAAAAAAAACACGGTTGGTATATCTTTTTTTGCGGAGTTTTGTGTTTCAATAGAGCGATTGTTTTTCCTTTTTTTTTTCTTTTCTTTCTAGGGTCTTATTTCCTTTCTTTACTTTCTTCTCTAATTTCTTCCCCAAGGGCTTTCTTCTCCCAACACTTTCCTGCACCTTCACGATTCTTGCTCACTTTCCTTACTTCTTTTATTTCTACCTGTTTTAAAGCTCAAAAAATGAAGTGGTACAACAAAATGTAATAAGATATATGTGATGTGTATTACTGTAATTTACTGTACTTCTAATTTAAAAAAAAAAAAAAAAAAATGGTTGATGGAATTTAATACAGAAAAGTGTGAGGTGTTGCTTTTTGGGATGTCTAACAAGGGCAGGACCTACACAGTGCATGGTAGTCTTGTGGGGAGTGTTGTAGAGCAGAGGGATCTAGGAGTACAGGTGCATGGTTCTTTGAAGGTCGAGTCGCATGTTGATAAGGTGGTCAAAAAGGCTTTTGGCACATTGGCCTTCATCAGTCAGAGTATTGAGTATAGAAGTTGAGTGGTCATGTTGCAGTTGTATAAGATGTTGGCGAGGTCGCGTTTAGGGTATTGTGTTCAGTTCTGGGCACCATGTAATAGGAAAGATATTGTCAAGCTGGAAAGGGTTCAGTAAAAATTTACGAGGGTGTTGCCAGGACTAGAGGGTGTGAGCTATAGGGAGAGGATAAGTATGCTGGGACTGTTGCTTGGATGCAGGAGACTGAGAGGTATATACAATCATGAGAGGAATAGATCAGGTTGATGTCCAGAATAGGGGAATCGAGAACCAGAGGTTCAAGGTGAAGGGGAAAAGATTTAATAGGAATCTGAGGGGTAACCTTTTCACACAAAGGATATTGGGTGTATGGAACAAGCTGAGGTTGAGGCTGGGACTATCTCAACGTTTAAGAAACAGTTAGGCAGGTACATGGATAGAACAGGTTTGGAGGGATATGGATTAAGTGCAGGCAGATGGGACTAGTGTAGCTGGGACATGTTAGCCGGTGTGGGCAAGTTGGGCCAAAGGGCCTGTTTCCACACTGTATCGCTCTATAACTCTATGACTCTATCCCACCAGCTTCTGCATCCAACCCATCATTCTCCAACATTTCCACCATCTGCAATGTAAACCCACCACCAGTCACATTTCCCATTCCCCACCCCTTCAAGTTCAAGTTCAAGTGAGTTTATTGTCATGTGTCCCTGTATAGGACAATGAAATTCTTGCTTTGCTTAAGCACACAGAAAATAGTAGGCATTTACTACAAAACAGATAAATGTGTCCATATACCATGATATAAATATATACACATGAATAAATAAACTGATAAAGTGCAAATAGCAGAAAGTGGTTATTAATAATCAGAGTTTTGTCCGAGCCAGGTTTAATAGCCTGATGGCTGTGGGGAAGTAGCTATTCCTGAACCTGGTTGTTGCAGTCTTCAGGCTCCTGTACCTTCTACCTGAAGGTAGCAGGGAGATGAATGTGTGGCCAGGATGGTGTGGGTCTTTGATGATACTGCCAGCCTTTTTGAGGCAGCGACTGCGATAAATCCCCTCGATAGAAGGAAGGTCAGAGCCGATGAGGCGCTGGCACCATATGGACAGTTGCTCGATCTCTCTTCTGTACTCTGACTCATCCCCATCAGTGATACATCCCACAACAGTGGTGTCGTCAGCGAACTTGATGATGGAGTTCGCACTGCGGTTGGTTATGCAGTGATGGATATAGAGTGAGTACAGCAGGGGGCTGAGCACGCAGCCTTGAGGTGCTCCCATGCTGATTGTTATCGAGACTGACACATTTCCACCAATACGAACAGACTGTGGTCTGTGGATGAGGAAGTCGAGGATCCAGTTGCAGAGGGATGCGCAGAGACCCAGTTCTGTGAGTTTGGTAACCAGTTTGGAGGGGATGATTGTGTTGAATTCTGAGCTGTAATCGATGAATAACAGCCTGACATGAGTTTTTGTTGTCCAACTGGTCCAGTGCGGAGTGGAGGGCCAGCGAGATCATATCCACTGTTGATCTGTTGTGGCGGTAAGTGAACTGCAGTGTCTAAGAATATTAACAGTTGCGCATATTTCTATTGCAAGAGCTTCCTGAAGCCTACAACGTCTTGAGAGAGGAATTTGGCGCTGATAACTAGTTTCCATTTTAATCTCCCACACTCTTTTTCTCTGGATTTAAACAACATGCAATTCATATTGTGAATAAATGTTATCAAAAAATGATTGATATTCATCCATGTGCCTCCTTCTGTACAATAGTGAATGCCATTTACAACGTGTTTTTATAGGAATACATGCTTGGTTCTTTGTAGCCTTGGATTTTAGATCTGAACTTCTATCACTGTTAAATCTAAGCCCACAAAATTGTCACTTCTCCAGAAACACTCACTCGCTTTTTGCTGAACCGCCTCCCTAATGTCCTATTTTCAGAACTGTTTTTTCCCCCATTAATCATACACTCATTGCAACACATCTTTTACAAAAGCTGCAAAGGAATTCTGAGGCTGCCAATTTACAACCATCGTGGATATTAGGAAAAAAATAATTTGACAGTTGTGTATCTTCTATCAAATCTACGGTATAATAGAATAAGGTGTATGTTTCAAGCCTTGAAAGATAATTGGAGCTTTCAGCAGGGTGCTTTCAGAGTCAGCCAGAGCCAAGAAATTGGCCTGCATGACAATCAAGTTTAATGTGCAAATCATGCAGAAAATCAATTTCACGTGGTTTAACATGGTTTCATTCACTTGTCCATTGCACAATTATACTGAACACTTCCAGGTACAGTGAATCTTAGTTACATCTTTCCAGGTGTCATTCAGATCCATGATGTTTTCAGTAATATGTATGACTTGCACCTCTGCCAGTCGTTACTGTTTTGCTGTCTCCATATGCCTGCCTGTCCTGGTTTTCAATGTGATGCTGATGATAGAAATCATTGGAGATTTGGGTCAAAACCTTTCTTCAGACTGGTATCGACCCAACCCAAAAAGTCACCCATTCCTTCTCTCCAGAGATGCTGTCTGTCCTGCTGAGTTACTCCAGCATTTTGTGTCAACTTCAGACAAGAATATGGTATGATTTGTTTGAATAGCGTGCAAACTAAGTTTTTCACTGTACATATGACAGTAATGGGCCTGTCCCACTTAGGCAACTTTTTAGGCGGCTGCAGGAGACTATGCAGTCGGCACATAGTCGCCACATGTTCGCGCGTGGTTGCCGGGGAGCTGCTTTCATGGTCGTGAGAAGTTCCCGCATTTTGGGAACTAGTCACGGCCTCATTATGGCCACCGCAAATTTGTCAACATGTTGAAAAATTAGCGGCAACTAGAATGAAGTCGCCATGGAGAGTAGCGAGAATTCTCGTGCCGTAGGTGGGTTGCCAGGAGGTACTAGTGGGTTGCCAGGAAGTTGAAGATTCTCACAGGTTCTTGTAGGTGCCGATGCTGACCGATGAATTTCATTGGCTCATTGGGGAAAAAAAAACGTAAGGAATAGTTTTCAGAACCAAGGATAACCGACTGGTAATGTTAAATGTCTGCCGAGCTTCACAGCTGTGTATCACTGGGTTCTTAAAAGTTGTCTCCACTACTTCTCCCCCCCCCCCCCTCCCTCCCCACTCTTTTAAAAGACTTACCGTACACTGTCTTAATTACAGCACCAACATACACATCTTAATTACAGCACCAACCTTCCTGTTCATCGCGGTGTGTGTCTGTATCACCTTGGCTTTGTACCAAGTGAATTTCAGAGCTCCTTCCGCTTGCCTTGACCCCCACCTTTGCGATGTGTTTGTGTGTGTGTGTGTTCCACTCTGACAGTCGCCATTCCAGTTGCCGGTTTTTCTGCCAACTGTCGGCAACTCGACAGTCGCCGGCAGATGCCTGAAAAATCGCCTAATTGGGACAGGCCAATTAGAAACCAATACCCAATACCAACAGGTCGTTCAATAAGAAAAATAGAAGTATAGAATATGGTGTTTCTGCTACAGAGAAAGTGCAGATGAAAAAAAAAATGCACTGAGTAAGTTTGGGGGATCGGTAATATATCCTTCTTACATGACATCCATCCGTCAGCGATGGCAGCCTCGCCAACAGTCTATCCTTTTGTCTTTTTTGTTATTTTTAGTGTGTTTTAAATGTATGTGTTAATGCTCTCTGGTTTGTTTTATGTGGGGGTGGGGGAGGGTGTCGGAGGAAATCCTTTTCAATCTCTTACCTTGCCGGAGATGCGATTGTTTTCCGGATCATATTTCTGGTTGCTCTGCGGCCTAACATCATGGAGCTGGCAGCCATGCTCGAGACTGACTTTGAGCCCAACCGCTAAGCCGTGGACTTGCCATCGGAGTCTGCGATCCCTTGCCTGGGATTGATGCATCAAACGTGGGCTGCAGGTTTCAACATCGAGGAGCTCGCAGTCTCGGGTAGAGACTGTTGTTGGGAAGTTCCAAGTCGCAGAAGGTTTGATTAGCCCCGTCCCGGGGTCCAATCGCCAGTTACAGGAGCCAAGATCATCCCGTCAACGGAAGGCTCGAGGCCCCTGAACACGGGAGAGCAAAGAACGGAAGAGATTGAGCATTTTTGTCATCCTCTATCACAATGAGGAGTATGGAGGTGTCACTGTGGTGGATGTTTATGTTAGAATGTATTTTGTGTGTCTTTTTGCATTTTATTGGTATGACTGTATGGCAAATCAAATTCCTCGTATGTTGCAATTCCTCGTATTTTGTTCTCGTAGCCGAATGATTGATAAAAGTTGGGAATACTTGAGCATCAAGCACTGATCCTTGTAGTAGCCCATCAGTTATTGTCTACCAATCCGAAAGAAGGACCCTTTTAGTCCTAACATTTGTTATCGATATGTTTGCGATTTCTCGATTTATGCTAGGATATTATCCATGATTCCATTTGCCTTACCCATGTCTCCTCCTCCCACCTCCCTCCTCACTCCTCCTCCAAACTTATCTTCCTCCTCTTGTTCGTCCTGCTCCTCTTTCTCTTCCTCATCCTGCTCCTCTTCCATGTCTTCTTCTCCTTCTTCTCCTTCTTCTCCTCCTTCTCCTTCTCCTTCTTCTCCTTCTTCTCCAAATAAATAGTTTCTGAGGTAGTCTGTTCCTTCCACTCTTGCCCGTGCACTCAAGGTTCTCAGTACTATCCCACCAGCTTCTTTCTCTATTTTCAAAGGTATCAAAGGTATTTTATTAGTCACATTCACATACACCCAGGTGTAGTGAAGTGAAATTCTTTTTGCCATTTTGCACCACATAAAAAAAGATTACAGACATAACACTAATGAGAGTCTTAAACACATAGAACATCCCCTCACAATGGCTCCCACCATGAGGGAAGGCACAAAGTCCAGTCCCCAACCCCAGTTCACCCATAGTCAGCACTATTGAGGCCTCCACAGTTGCCTCTATGGAGGCCTGATGTTCCTGGCCGTTCTCGCCGGGTGATGTTGCTCCGGTGCCGGGAGAGTCCTCCCAGCAGCCTGGGAACCCTGGAACGGCTGCTTCCACACTGGAGGCCGCGGCTTCCGAAGCAAACAAGGCCGCGCTGGTTGGAGTTCCACAACTGGCGATCTCATCTAGAGATCCCAGGCTCCCGATGTTTAGTTCAGCGCCGCCGCCCGCAGCTGGTCGCTCCACAGTCCCGCAGCTCCGTGATGTTTTACCCGGCGGTCTCAGCTCACCGGAGCTTCAAGGCGGTGACCCAGGCAAGGCAGCGCCCGCTCCGCGATAGCGCTCCAGCGCTGTGCCGCCGCCAAAGCCGAGGTTCTGGGTGGTCCCCGACAGGAAACGCCGCTCCAGGTCCGTTGGTAGGCCGCGGTGACGGATCGAAGCTGGAGCCCGGAGAAAAGCTGCCTCTCCGACCAGGTAGGGACCCTGAAAGGTAGTTTCCCCCTTTGTTGTGAAGACCTCCAGGGCATCCTGAATACCTTTGCCAAGGCATACAGAACCATGGGACTAGCCTTAAATATCAAGAAGACCCAGGTCCAACATCAAACTCAACCCAACCAGCCGTTTACCCAGCCCACTATAAAAGTGGACGACACCACTCTTGAAAACGTTGACCACTCCCCCTATCTTGGCAGCATTATTTACTCAAAAGCTGACATCAACTCTGAGGTCAACCATCGCCTGAGTTGTGCCAGCGGAGCTTACGCCAGACTTAGGAAAAGAGTCTTTGAAGACCGAGACTTAAAGGCCCAAACAAAACTGCTGGTCGACAGAGCCTTTGTCCTCTCCACCCTGTTGTATGGAGCCGAGTCATGGACCACCTACAGCAGGCTTCTGAGAGCCCTGGAACAATACCATCAAAGATCCTTACAAAAGATTCTGAGGATCAGCTGGGAGGACAAACGCACCAAAATCAGCATTTTGGAGGAAGCCAACATGGCCAGCATCACCACCACAATAATGCAGCACCATCTTCGATGGACTGGCCATGTCATCCGCATGTCCAACACACATCTCCCTAAACAAATCCTGTACTCTCATTTGAAGGAAGGTCGGCGAGCCTCCAGTGGGCCAAATAAACACTTCAAGGACAACATCAAGAACAGTCTGAAGAATTTTCACATCACATCAAGCAACTCAAAGCACATTGCACTGGATAGGTGCTCCTGGAGGAAATCCATGCAGGAAGGAGCTGCACATCTCGAAATGGAAATGCGCCGTGTCAAAGAGATAAAATGACAGCACCGTAAGGAGAGAGAGAAGGAAGCTCGACGACTACCAACCACCGCCAGTCTCCACTGTCCACGTTGCACCAAGGTGTGTGGATCGCGGTTCGGCCTCTACAGACATCTGCAGACCCACAAATAGACAACCCTATGGAGAGGACAGTCATACTCATTTCGAGTGACCACTGATGATGATGATTTATTTACTGTAGCTTTGACTCTTTTCTTCTGTGACATTGTAATTTTATTTTCCACAATAGAGCTCTAAATATAGTATCTAGTTGACCAGCATCACACGGGAGGGCTGGTCTCCCAACACAATATTCCATCTCCCCACCAATTCCAATATTGGTGGCCATTGAGGGGGGGGGGGGGGGGAGCTTTCTGGAGCGCTAGCATGGGTGTTGTGCGATGAAGGGACTGGTTTCCAGAGGGCTAATATGGACACTGTGGGCCGAATGAATTATTGGGCTGGCAGCTCACTCACTCACGGCTGGTGGGCTCACAGTTGACTCATGGCTATTCCTTGAAATTCTATTTCAAGCAGGGTGCAAGGGCACCAAATTCAAGTGCAGTTTCATACCATTTCAAGCAGTGTGTAAGGCCACTAAAGACAGCAAATCATGACCACTCCCTCCCCCATCTTGCAGAGACTGAGCCACGTCCACACTTCCGGGTTCTATAGTCCCTCCGGGAGGGGCGTGGCCTTCATGAGAGAGAATTTCAACATGTTTTAAACACTAATAATCCTTTTATTATTCATCATTGGGAAAATCCTCTTGTCCTGTGCAGCGGATGGGGACTCTGAATAAGATGGCCAAAAACCACAGCTGTACGTGGTAGCGTTTTTTCTAAAATCAATATAAATCGCAAACAGGAAGCGGTCAAGATTAGACTTTTAATTATATAGAAGACAAGGCAGCTCTAATTAGGCAAGGCAGCTTTAATTGGGCAAGGCAGCTCTAATTGGGCAAGGCAGCTCTAATTGGGCAACACAGCTTGCTTTAGCACTTTCAAACCAAAACATACTTTTGCATTTTCAAACTACATTTTCAAACCACATTAAGGGCACTGACAAGTCAGTAAAACCACTGACAGTTTAGTAGATATGTGTTCAGTGTTATTCACAGCTCAGACTGAGAATTGCGACCTCTCGCTCCCCCATCTTGCAGAGAACTGAGGCACCTCCACACTTCTGGGTTTTATAGTCCTTCCGGAAGGAGCGTGACCTTCAGGAGAGAGAATCTACATTTTTTAAACACTAATAACTCTTTTATTTTTCATCGATGGGGAAAAATACCCTTGTCCTGCGCAGCAGAGGGGGACCCTGATTAAGATGGCCAACAATCACAGCCCTAATTGGCAGTGTTTTTTCTAAAATCAATATATAGAACAACAGGAAGTGGTCAAGATCAGACTTTTAGTAATATAGATTTCAGGAGCCTGGTGTTGGTCATAGGAATGGTGCAGCTTACCCAATGTAGTCCACTTAGAGTAAATTTTACTTCGGAGTCACGTGAGTGACTACGTGAAGAAGGGCCGTCCGTCTGCATGCGCGTCATTACGTCTGAACGCAACACGCACGGCGGACTGGCAGGCACTGTGTCCTCCCAGCCGTCGGGATGGGCAGGTAAGGAAAGTTGAACTACTTACCTGCGTTCTTTCGGGCTTGAAGCTTTTTTGTAGTTTCAGAGCCCAGATGTCGCGCGGCCCGCGGGGATGTCGGCTGCTGAAGACCGCAGCATTCCAAGTAGCGGGCGATGGTCTTGTTCCCGACATTAGCGCCGACAGCAGAATCGGCAGGAGACTTTGTGCGGGAGGAGGAGCTCCATGGTGGTCCTGCGGTACGTAATGCCACCCGCAAGTCTCAGATGAGTCCGGGGAAGAGGGATACCCTCCCTCAACGGAGAGCGTCTGAGGACGACTTCTCCCACATGGAGCAACTTATGGAGAAGTTGCTCCAACAATGATCTGCTCCGAAGGAGGGAGCAGTATCAGCACGGCCTACAGCAGTGCCGGTGCCGGGAGCCTCGCACATGGGACAGCCCAATGTCTTCCCCATTGGAGGGGGAAGTACATATGGAAGAAACCACTCTGAATCAGAGTACAAAAGAAGAGGGGGGGTAACATTCCCAGGGACAAGCAGAAGAAAGGAAGTAAGTAAGTATGTTTTACATATTGCACTGTTTAAGTCAACACCAAAATGCTTTACATAAAAGGAATAATAAGCTTCCATACAAACAACGGAAAATAAGTATTTCTGCAATCATCCAGGTTCCATGGGGTGCTTCCCTGGATGGAATCTAGATATTGACAGCCTGGGTATTATGGAGAACCCGTAGGCAGCAGCACTTGTTTTCAGGGCTGCACAAATGTCTCCTGCTCTGAGGAGGGGAGCATTCATGTTCCGTTTCAGTCTGACCCAAAGCTAGAACCTCATTTAGGTCCACTGGAAGGGCCATGTCAGCACAGGTATCCTCAGAGGCCTGCAGCAGCACCCGTTTTCAGGGCTGCCTATGAATCTCACTCTCAGTGGAGGGGAGTGTGAGTGATCAGTAGGTAACTGATCTTGAATTTAAAGTGTGAACATACTGAAGCACATGCATATGGCCTCAAGAGCCAGCAGTTGGCAGAATATCCGCACGCTACAATGCCGGCAAGGGAGCGCTATTAGCCGCCAAATCCTCTCTTCAGGTAAGACCAGAAGAAGGAAGCAAAAACTGTCGGACCAATCAAGGTACCAACGACAAGCAAATCATCAGTAGGCGACAACACACCCCACACCTCCATAGGGGGTAAGCGGTTCACTGAATCTGGTGATAGCTTGAAAGCTGGGCACGGAAATATGATCAGATTCGTCTTTCAAGGCAGACTCAAAATAATGGCCAGAATTGTCCGACAAGGCAGGCTCAGTATGATGAGGTTTTCAGACCAGACCCAAGCAGAGGTCAGGAGAAACATGGAATCCACACTCCCTACCAGTCCTACTCCCAATCAAGGAGAGAAAAGGAATCCGCATCAGGGGCCTTTGGGTTTACCACAAGACCACCGGTAGCCATGGAGATAGGTGGGTCTGGGTTTAATGAAACAAGGGATTGTGGACCAGTTACATGTTGGTAATTTACTCTTGTGTTCTTGTTTAAAATGACAATAACATGAATTTTCAGAACTGTTTTTAAAAAACAGATAATAACATGTGATTATTTTTACTGCACAACATACACAGGTTCCAAGCTGATTTGGAACTTGGACTGGAGTTGTCTTCGAGGCAGGCCCAGTATTTTTGGGTAGGATTGCCATTCAGGACATGTGACAGATGGAGGATGTCACTTCATCCAGGTTTAACTCATTTGTGCAGCATAGACTTTCAGAACAGTAATTTTTTGATACGGTCTAACTACTGTTTTATAGGAGCTTCCTATAAAATGGTCACATGGCATGCATCGACCTCAAAGATGCATACTATTCGGTGTCTATTCACTAAGAACAGGAGATATTTGAAGTTTAACTGGATGGCATGGATCTGCCAAATGGGTTGACATCAGCTCCTAGACTATTGACAAAACCACGGAAACCAATTCTGAGTCTACAAAGGTCTCAGAACCACATAGTAATAGCATATTTGGACAATTTCATTTTGGAGTCACCAAGAATTGGCAGAAGCATCAGCCAAAGCAAACCAAAACCCTGTTTGATAGAATTGGTTACCTCATCCATCCAGTTAAATCAAAATTGACACCTACAAGGGTAATTGATTACCTAGAATTTACTATCAAAAACAGTAAATATGTTGGTGACTTTGCCTAGGGGCAAACGACTATATTAATCAAGCCTGCTATGAACTGATAGTCAAATACTAGCCATCTATCAGGCAAACAGCGAGTGTAATTGGCAAATAGTAGCTGCATTTCCAGCAGTACGTACGGGCCTTTGCATTGCCAGAATTTACAGCGAGCAAAGGAACGAACACTCAGATTCCATGCAGGCCAAATTGGCTAAACTATGGATTGCCAGCAGAGGCCATTGTTGAATAACTATGGTGGATAATGAACGTGAGACAGCTCAAGGTAAATTTTGCTTGAAAGCCATCGAGGGTTCTTCAGACCAATACAAGCGGCTAAGGATGGGGAGCCACAGACACAGTCTAGAGCTGTGGGGGCAGATGGAATGAGCAGGAGTCTGTAATTCCCCAACACATGGAATCAATTACCCAGAATTGTCGGGGGCACAATTTGGACTCAAGGGTTTCTGTAGCAATATGCAACCGGTGCTTGTTCAAATTCAGATTGATAACACTACTGCGGTGGCACATATCCATTAACAAGGGTGGTGTAAAATCTGTATCTTACGACAGATTGTCGAACCTCATTTGGCACTGGTGTATCAAGAGGAATATTTGGGAAATCTACGAGGTAGATATAACACGGTGACAGATGCTGGATCACGAATGTTTAATAACAACACAGAATGGATGTTGAATCAGGCAGTATTTAACAAAATAACTACACGATTTGGCATACCAGATATTGATCTATTTGCATCAAGACTAAACCATCAGTTACCCAGATATGTGTCCTGCAAGCAGGATCCAGGAGCAAAGGCAGTGGATGCTTTCTCCCTCAATTGGGGAGGATTGTTTATGTATGCTTTCCGCAAATTTGTCTCAATACCGATGTTTGACCAAAATCAAGCAAGACTAAGCCACAGACATATTGGTAGTGCCAGATTGGCCTACTAAAGCCTGGTTCCCAAAAATTTTGGGAACTATAGTCCAGCCAGTTATGGCTGTACCCAAGAGCAGGGACCTCCTAGTGAACCCAGTTACAGGGAGTAATCATCCACTACACGAACGTATTAACTTGTTGGTTTGCAGATTCTGAGGAGGCCATTTCAAGGCATGGGACTGTCCGAACAAATACAACACAGTTCGGATAACAGATGTCTTGGAGTTTCCTGTCAACTCTGTACTATAACTATAAACAAAGTTATAGTGCAATCTATAGTACCAGAGGTGCACTCTCCTCCTATCTGATGCTGGAAGCAGGGCACGGGTCGATAGGAACGCACCCCTTTACAACAAAATTCATGAAGGGAATTTACAATTTAATACCTCTAAGGCCAAGGTACGCGGACACATGGGATGTGAGCGTGGTACTAACCCTACTTTGACAGTGGGGATTGCCTATAACTAACCCTGAAGGTGGTATGCTGACAAAGAATCCAGACACTGCAAAAGCTATGGTTGGACCACATGACCACCAATATGAACAACATAACATTCCTAATCAGGAACCTGATAAAACATAGCAGGCCAGGAATGCCAGGGATGGAGATCCAGTTCTTGGCATATCCAGAGGACCTACGGTTGTGTGTGTGGTAACATACTAACACCACTATCTGAGAGTTACGGAGAACCTCAGAGGCTCAGAACAATCGGTCCTCATTAGCCATAAAAAAAAACACACCAGAAGGTGTCAACTCAAACCATCTCCAGATGGTCAAAGGGGATAATGGCGGTAACAGAGTGAACATTTATATGGTTACATCTCACTCCACCAGGGCTGCATCTACGTCGGCAGCAAGAGCAATGGACGTGCCTCTTGACGACATCCTAGTGGCTGCAGGATGGACGAATGAAATAACGGTCCACCGGTTTTATAACAAACCTATAACCGGACTGGGGGTGTTTGCACGTACCATTTTATGTTGTGTCCCTTAGTTTACCCCCAAGGTTGGGAGGGGTAACTAGTTTTTAAAAACTTTTCTTTCATTTAAAGCATCAGTGTCTTTACTTAACTACGTAATGTCTGAATGCTTTAATGATTACACACATCCATGGTCAATCCATTCAGTGTGTGACGCCTGGATTCGTAACCAGTGTAAAAATCACAGAGCTTTGAAATCTTCACGTAGTCACTCACGTGACTCCGAAGTAAAATAGTAAGATTAAACGAGAACTTACCAGTTTGAAGTTTGATCTTGATTTTATGAGGAGTTACGATGAGCGATTACGTGCCCACCACTCCCACCCTCATACTATCAAGGTCACATGGAAGTTCTAGTTTCTTCAATCTTACTATTCTCAGGTCTTCTTTTTACCTGTGATTTAACACTGCTGCTTTGAAGATTGACGTGCACGCATATTCAGCACTTCATTTCAGTATCAAACCAAGGTCACTGGAGCTGTGCAGCAGCTGCACTACCCGCTGTGCCATAGGATGGGGCCGGGGGGTGAGGGATTGAAAAAAATTATATTTAAAGTTGTACTGTTTCTTGAGAATATGGATTAACATCAGCCCGGTGATATAATGTGGGATGAGTTTATTTCAGTAGATTCAGGACTGACAAATTGATGCGATATGGGAAAGGTTGATAATCTTTGCATTGGAGTCTTAAACAAATTTCAAGATAATTTAGCATGTCGAGCAGATTGTCAACTCAAAACTTCACCTGGGGTTCAATCTGTGTATCGTGGGTGTTGTTGAAGAATTGACTAGCAGTTCAAGTTTATGGTTCATTTCTACGGAGTTTCTGCGTCACTGATTAGACTGACAATATGGATGGATAGACCCGTGCAGCTGATAGTAATACTTGCAGATGAATACTGATGACTCCTGCCAATTTGGTGTAATATTTTGATCCTGAACCAAGTGATCCTAATTAAAAATTAGGAAGTTTAATTTGATAGATGGATGGAAATCTTTGGCAGATGCTATTTATTTTCAGCAAAAAAATATTAGCACAGATTGATATTCACTGACTGCAACTCAATCACTTCTGTTATGGCAACTCTCTCCACAACTGTGTTGGAATTCAAGGATTATTACAATTCTTTGAAAAAGAAAGTCACTTGAAATAATATCAAAAGCAACTGTTTGTTGGTCTGCAGTTATTGGTATCACCATACAACAATGCAGACATACAATTCAACAGCAGTGCAATGAGATCAATGGGACACTTCACATGGCTCAATTCCTGGTGCTAAACAGTATAATAGACAAATCTATAAAAGCTCGCTATGGGGTGTGGAAATCTGATTGTAAGAAAAAATAGCAGATACAATTGGCAGAGCATATGCTATGTGACAGAAGTAAAGAGACTGTAGTTGCTGAAATTGAAAATGAAGAATGTTTCACTCGATGAGCTAAAGAGTAGAGCAGCATTTGTTGAGACAAAAATTGAAGTTGACATTTTGGGTTCAGACACCGGGAGGAATGGCAATATTTAGCAATGCATGGGAGAGGTGTGTCAGAGTGGTAGGTTAGGTGGAACCAAATGAGGTGTGGACAGATGGGAAGAAAGGAGTGGAGAAAGGGATGGCAAAGGTAAATGAAAGGGGAAGAAAGTTAAGTGGACAGGTAATTGTATGTGAGAAGATAACGCCAGGGTTATGGATTATCTGATACTGGAAAATATTTTCCCTACTATCAGGGAATTGGAAAGGGCCAGTGAATGAAGTGTCGGTGGGCAAACCTTTTGGGACCAGCAACCACGGTTCAATCAGCTTTAAAATAGTTATGGATAAGGACAGAACTGGTCCAGGAGTACAAGGCAATGTTTGATGGTATTAGATAGGAACTTGCATAAGATGACTATGAGTTTATGATTGTAATTCAATGTTCATACCATTGGGTTGTGAATGTTACCTCAGCTGACCCATGCACTGAACAAACCAACCTAAAGGAAAAATTGATGTAGCTCAGGAATCTTCTCTTGGGTACACAAATAAAACCAATGGACTGTTATAACTCATCCAAAGCTCAGCCTGTTCTTGCTCCCAGCTCTGGCCAAACAGAGAGTCAATATGCCAACTAGCTCAGTTCTCGACTGTGATACTTGCTTCAGCCGCTGCTGGTCCATGGGTTGCATTTTAATAAGTCTTGACCTGAAGTTTAATATGGGCTAACAAAAACCGGCAGGCAAAGCAGCCGTAATTCAGGCTTGTGCACATTTCAAATGGGCGTCAAATTTCTTGCCCAAGGTCTCTCAGTTGATGGAATTGAAAATAATTTTGAGATCAAAATTAAAAAAGAAAAAAAAGGAAATAAACAGAGAATAAGAGACGGGGGGTTTCTTAAATGTGCATATTTTAATGCTAGGAGCATTGTAAGAAAGGTGAATGAGCTTAGAGTCTGGATAGACACCTGGAAGTATGATGTTGTGGCGATCAATGAAACATGGTTGCAGGAGGGCTGTGATTGGAAACTAAATATTCCAGGATTTTGTTGCTTCAGGTGTGATAGAATTGGAGGGGCAAGAGGTGGAGGTGTTGCATTGCTAGTCAGGGAAGATATTACAGCAGTGCTTTGGCAGGATAGATTGGAGGGCTCATCTAGGGAGGCTATTTGGGTGGAATTGAGAAGTGGGAAAGGTGTAGCAACACTTATAGGGGTGTATTATAGACCGCCAAATGGGGAACGAGAATTGGAAGAGCAAATATGTAAGGAGATAGCAGATATTAGTAGTAAGCACAAGGTAGTGATTGTGGGAGATTTCAACTTTCCACACATGGACTGGGAAACACATTCTGTAAATGGGCTTAATGGGTTGGAGTTTGTAAAATGTGTGCAGGATAGTTTTTTTGCAGCAATACATAGAGGTACCTACTAGAGGAGGGCAGTGCTGGACCTCCTGTTAGGAAATGAGACGGGACAGGTGGCGGAGGTATGCGTTGGGGAGCACTTCGGGTCCAGTGATCACAATACCATTAGTTTCAATATAATTATGGAGAGGGTCAGAACTGGAACTAGGGTTGAGATTTTTGATTGGAGAAAGGTTAACTTTGATGAGATGCGAGATGATTTAAAAGGAGTGAACTGGGACATTGTGTTTTATGGGAAAGATGTAGAAGAGAAATGGAGGACATTTAAAGGGGAACTTTTAAGAGTACAGAATCTTTATGTTCCTGTTCGGTTGAAAGGAAACAGTAAAAATTGGAAAGAGCCCTGGTTTTCAAGGGAAATTGGACATCTTGTTCGGAAAAAGAGGGAGATCTACAATAATTATAGGCAGCATGAAGTAAATGAGTAAAGTAAATGAGGTGCTTGAGGAGTATAAGGAATGTAAAAAGAATCTTAAGAAAGAAATTAGAAAAGCTAAAAGAAGAAATGAGGTTGCTTTGGCAAGTAAGGTGAAAGTAAATCCAAAGCTATTCTAAAGCTATATTAATAGCAAAAGGATAACAAGGGATTCAATTGGTCCATTGGAGAGACAGAGTGGACAGCTATCTGCAGAGCCAAAAGAGATGGGGGAGATATTGAACATTTTTTTTTCTTCGGTATTCACCAAGGAGAAGGATATTGAATTATGTGAGGTAAGGGAAATGAGTAGAGTAGCTATGGATACTATGAGTTTCAAAGTAAAGGAAGTACTGACACTTTTGAAAAATATAAAAGTGGATAAGTCTCCAGGTCCTGACAGGATATTCCCTAGGACATTGAGGGAAGTTAGTGTGGAAATAGCCGGGGCTATGACAAAAATATTTCAAATGTCATTAGATTATAGACCTGTTAGTTTGACTTCAGTGGTGGGCAAATTAATGGAAAAAAATACTTGGAGATAATATATATAAGCATCTGGATAAACAGGGCCTGATTAGGAACAGTCAACATGGATTTGTGCCTGGAAGGTCATGTTTGACTAATCTTCTTGAATTTTTTGAAGAGGTTACTAGGGAAATTGATGAGGGTAAAGCAGTGGATGTTGTCTATATGGACTTTTGGACTTTAGTAAGGCCTTTGACAAGGTTCCCCATGGAAGGTTGGTTAAGAAGGTTCAACTGTTGGGTATAAATGCAGGAATAGGAAGATGGATTCAACAGTGGCTGAATGGGAGAAACCAGAGTGTAATGGTGGATGGCTGTTTATCGGGTTGGAGGCAGGTGACTAGTGGGGTGCCTCAGGGATCTGTGTTCGGTCCTTTGTTGTTTGTCATGTACATCAATGATCTGGATGAAGGTGTGGTAAATTGGATTAGTAAGTATGCAGATGATACCAAGATAGGGGGTGTTGTGTATAATGAAGAGGATTTCCAAAGTCTACAGAGTGATTTAGGCCATTTGGAAAAATGGGCTGAAACGATGGCAGATGGAGTTTAATGCTGATAAATGTGAGGTGCTACACCTTGGCAGGACAAATCAAAATAGGACGTACATGGTAAATGGTAGGGAATTGAAGAATACAGTTGAACGGAGGGATCTGGGTATAACCGTGCATAGTTCCTTGAAGGTGGAATCTCATATAGATAGGGTGGTAAAGAAAGCTTTTGGTATACTAGCCTTTATAAATCAGAGCATTGAGTATAGAAGCTGGGATGTAATGTTAAAATTGCACAAGGTATTGGTGAGACCAAATCTTGAGTATGGTGTACAATTTTGGTCGCCCAATTATAGGAAGGATGGCTACAAAATAGAGAGAGTACAGAGGAGATTTACTAGAATGTTGCCTGTGTTTCAACAACTAAGTTACAGAGAAAGGTTGAATAAGTTAGGTCTTTATTCTCTGGAGCGCAGAAGGTTAAGGGGGGACTTGATAGATGTCTTTAAAATGATGAGAGGGATAGACAGAGTTGATGTGGACAAGCTTTTCCCTTTGAGAATAGGGAAGATTCAAACAAGAGGACATGACATAGGGGTAATATGAGGGGGAACTTCTTTACTCAGAGAGTGGTAGCGGTGTGGAATGAGCTTCCAGTGGAAGTGGTGGAGGCATGTTCGTTGGTATCATTTAAAAATAAATTGGATAGGCATATGGATGAGAAGTTGAATGGAGGGTTATGGTATGTGTGCAGGCAGGTGGGACTAAGGGAAAAAAGGTTATTCAGCAGAGACTTGTAGGGCCGAGATGGCCTGTTTCCATGCTGTAATTGTTATATGGTTGTATGATTATATCAAAGAGGAAGAAAGATTATTATTTTTTTTATTTTTTATTTATTTATTAGAAGCAAATGTACAAAAATATAACCAACGGCATATAAAATGATCCAGTTATCGGACAGCTTCAATTTGAACTATTTAGCTTTAGTTGGAAGAAAGGTAAGGAGAAAAAGCAAGAAAGAGAAAAAGTGAAATGTGCAAAGATAGAACCCCTAGACTACCAAAGTGGTGTAGCCAAAGAGTGAGTAAATAAAATAAAGTAGAAAGGAATAGGAAAAATAAGAAAGATTAAAAAACAAAAAGAGAAAGAAAGAAAAAAGTGGTGATATACCTGCCTCCCTCTCCGCCCATCACCCAACCCGTAATTAGATTTAACTCCAAAGTTGTGTTGTACCATACTATCCTTGTAATAAATCAATGAATGATGTCCGTGTCTTCGAAAAATGATCTGTTTTTTCTGCTAAGACAAGTCTAATATTTTCAAGATGTAGCATCTCAGACATGTTTGTAATCCACATTTTAAGGGTAGGGACAGATGTATGTTTACAAAATTTGAGTATTCGTTTTTTTGCCGTTATCAGGCCATAATTAAGGAAATGTCTTTGAAATAATGATAGCTCAGCGCAGGCTTCTAACGTACCTAGAATAATCAATTCCGTATAGGGGTCCAATTTTGTTTTTAGTGTTTTTGAAAAAATTTCTAAAATTCCTCTCCAAAAATTATGTGACTTTATTCATGAGGCAAAGGAATGTGTTATAGTTGCTTCCTGAAGGAGACATGTATAGAGGAAGAAAGATTCTAAGGGGAGTAGGAGGTAACCATGGCTGACAAGGGAAGTTAGGGATGGAATAAACTAAAAGAAAGGGTGTATAACATAGCAAAGAGTAGTGGGAAGCCAGAGGATTGGGAAACTTTCAAAGGCCAACATAAGGTAACAAAAAGGGCAATACAGGGTGAAAAGATGAAGCACGAGGGTAAGCGAGCCAAGAATATAAAGAAGGATAGTATAAGCTGCTTTAGGTATGTTACGAGAAAGAGATTAGTAAAGACAAACATGGGTCCCTTGAAGGCAGAAACTGGTGAAATTATTCTGGGGAACAAGGAAATGGCAGAAAGGTTGAACAGGTACTTTGTTTGAGTCTTCCTTAGTGAATACAGAACCAATCTCCCAGATGTACGAGAGGACAGAGGATCTAGGGAGACGGAGGAACTGAAAGAAATTTGCATTAGATCAGAAATAGTATTGGGTGCACAGGTGGGACTGAAGGCTGATAAATCCCCAGGGCCTGATGTTCTGCATCCCAGGGTACTCAAGGAGGTAGCTCTAGAAATCGTGGATGCATTGGTGATTATTTTCCAATGTTCTATAGATTTAGGATCAGTTCCTGTGGATTGTAGGGTCACTAATGTTATTCTATTTTTCAAGAAAGGAGCGAAAGAGAAAACGAGGAATTATAGACCAGTTAGCCTGACATCGGTGGTGGGGTAGATGCTGGAGTCAATTAATAAAGAAGTAATAACGGCACATTTGGATAGCAGTAAAAGGATTGGTCCAAATCAGCATGGGTTTATGAAGGGGAAATTACTAATCTTCTGGAATTGCTGGACTAATCTTTTGGAATTTTTTGAGGATGTGACAAGTAAAATGTATGAAGGAGAGTCAGTGGATGTAGTGTATCTGGACTTTCAGAAAGTCTTTGACAAGGTCCCACACAGGAGATTAGTAGGCAAAATTAGAGCACATGGTATTGGGGGCCACAGTCTAAGAATAAAGGGGAGGCCATTTATAACTGAGATGAGAAAAAACGTTTTCATCCAGAGAGTTATAAATTTGTGGAATTCTCTGCCACAGAAGGAAGTAGAGGCCAATTCACTGGATGCATTAAAAAGAGAGTTAGATAGAGCTCTAGGGCCTAGCGGAATCTAGGGCTGTGGGGAGAAGGCAGGGATGGGTTACTGATTGTGGATGATCAGCTATGATCACAATGAATGGCGGTGCTGGCTTGAAGGGCCAAATGGCCTCCCCCTGCACCTATTTTCTATGTTTCTATGTTTCCATCACTAAAGGCGACATGAGATATTGGTGCTGAATTTCAGAATCAGAGCCAACAAAGCACACATTGTTTGGAAGTGTTTATGCATTGACAAATTCTTTATAATAAGTGAGATACAACAAACTACAGAAGCTGGAATCTTGATCAAAACACAAAGTACTCCAGGAACTCAATGAGTCAGGCAGCTTCTGTTGAGAAAATTGACTTCCATTGCCAGATATTGCGAGGCTCATTGAGTTCCTCCAGCAATAAAGGGCTGCACAGTGTTGAAGCAGTAGAGTTGCTGCCCTACAGTGTCAGATACCCGGCTTCGATCCTGATTCTGGGTGCTGTCTGTACAGAGTTTGCCCTGTAATCGCATGGGCATTATCTGGGTGATCCAGTTACCTCCCACATTCCAAAGATGTGCAGGTTAATTGGATTCTGTACATTGTTTCCAGTGTGTAGGATAGAATGGGTGATCAATAGGCAATATCGACTCGGTTGGCCGAAGGACCTGTTTCCACCCCGTATCTCTAAAAATGAAACAAAAAAAAAGTTACATTTTTTTAATAATAAATATCATCCAGATTCACAACTGTCCTGGCCTCACCTCACTCTTTATCTGTCTGCTTGTCTTGCTGAATGTTCCCAGTATTTCTTTTTAATTTATTTGAAGAAAAGAAAAGCCAGATATGAGCTAGATGGCAACAGGGATGGGAGAGGCAGAGACAGATTTGAGGTGGGAGGATGAAAAAGGAAGATCAAATGGCTTTGGGGCATTTGGGTGCAATGGAGGGATTGCAGGAGCCTGTATTCAAAACTCAATGCAACTTCTCATCTGTACTGGTGACGAGGACAGGGTCTTAGTCAGTGAGGGTGACAAGGAAGGAAGAGTTTTAATTTAGCGATACATTCTCACTATTCTATATTTAACTCTGACCTGTGTAGGAAGGAACTGCAGATAGACACAAAGTACGGGAGTAACTCAGCGGGACAGGCAACATCTCTGGAGAGAAGGAATGGGTGATGTTTCATTGTCAGAAGAAGGGTCTCGACCTGAAACATCACCCATTCCTTTTCTCCAGAAATGCTGCATGTCCAACTGAGTTACTCCAGCACTTTGTGTCGATCTTTGGTTTAAACCAGCAGCCTTAGAATAACAAGACGTACCTATAGAAAGGAGATGGAGGAACACCTTTTTGCAGCTGCTTAACATGCTGTCGGACTGCTGATGCCCACAGTCTGTGTTTTTGTTTTCTATAGAGTGTTGTAGCTGTTGCACAGAATATTTCTGAACTGCACCACCATAACTCACTAATTTTCTTCCACTCCAGAGTTTCTCAGAGAATCTACCAACCTTTGGAAACTTGGGAGTTTTTCCAATGAATTGTAAATATTTCCAGTCCAACAATTGCTTAAGAATGTTTATTTTTATGCATGCTGCCTGATTATAAAAAATAGATATAACAAATGATGTGAAACTAATGGAAGATGGATTTGCAAACCATAAAATCTGGAGAGAAGTATTCCTCACACGAAGAGAGATACAATAGGGATTGTTACCGCATTGCTCCAATGAATCATAGTCAATGCTGATCTCATTTGCTGTCTGCGTGGAGATTGCTCTTTCTCTCTGTAACAGCATGTGCCATGTGCTCAAGATTCCTAACATGTGCTATTAGTTATTTAACTGCAGTCAGTTGCTTCAAGTGAAAGTGAATGGCAGAAGAATAAGGGGCAGCACAATGATACATCTGGTAGAGCTGCTACCTGGGGACCTGGGTTCGACCCTGACCTTGGGTGCTGTCTGTGCGGAGTCTGCACGTTCTCCCTGTGACTGCATGGGTTTCCTCCTGGTACTCCAGTTTTATCCCACACCCCAATGATGTGTGGGTTTGTAGGTTATTTGACCTGTTATCTGTCCCTGATGTGTGGGGAATGGATGAGAAAGTGGGAAAACATAAAACTATTGTGAACAGGGTGATCGATGGTCATTTAGTTTAAAGATACAGTATGGAAACAGGCCCTTTGTCCCACTGGGTCCACGCCGACCAGCGATCCCCGCACATTAATACTATCCTACACCCACCAGGGACAACTTTTACATTTACCAAGCTAATTAAACTGCAAACCTGTACGTCTTTGGAATGTGGGAGGAAACTGAAGATCTCGGAGAAAACAGGGAGAACGTACAAACTCCGTACAGACAACACCCATAATCGGGAATGAACCCGGGTCTCCGACGTTGCATTTGCTGTAAGGCAGCAACTCTACTGCTGTGCCACCGTGACTGCCAATGGGTCGAAGGGTCTACTTCCCTGCAGAATCCCTAAACCAAACTATGCATTTGATGGGTATGTGAGAAATAATAGATTATGGGGAAATATGTGGGGAAGTGGAACTAGTGAGTGTGCTCTGGGATACACAATGCCCACTCACTATTAGAAGGAAAGTGAAAAAATGTGGAAATATAAAAATAAATAATCACCCTTTAACTTTTATCTCCATCAAAGAACCATTTTTGAAACTTACTCTTTACATGTAGGGATTAATAAATACCTATATTTGACCAACTATTGAATATCAAAACTGTCCTGCATCAAATTTGGATTATCTTTACTCTACTGAGTCCTTATGCATTCCAATAATTTAATGGACGTTTTCTATGCCACATTATCAAAGAGGAAGTCGGAAAATGAAAAAAAAAAAGAATGTTTTCAATAGTTTTAGTTTTAGTTTTAGAGATACAGTGCATAAACAGGCCTTTTGGCCCATCAAGTCCACGCCGACCAGCGATCTCTATACTCTAGCACTATACTACACACTAGTGACGATTTAACAATTTTTACCAAATCCAATTAATCTGCAAATCTGTACATCTTTGGAGTGTGAAAGAAAACCGGAGCACCTTGAGAAAACCCACACGGTTACAGGGTGGACGTACAAACTTCATATGGACAGCACCCCTTGTCAAGATCGAACCTGGGCCTTTGGTGCTGTAAGTAAGCAGCACTGCTGCCACACCAACGTGCCTCCTTTTTTGTTCTTCTGAGGTATAAGCTGTTTGTGAACTCTATCATGAAGCCCTGCCTGTTGTTACATTAATGTAATTTTATCTTTTGCTTGATTCTCCCTCAGCTCAATTTCTTAGCTTAAACTCTGGAAGAATAATTTGGGAAAGGGGTGAAAGCAGATTGTCAATAATTCACAAGCCATTGAAAATTAGCTTTCACTTTGAAGTTTTAGCTCTAGCATGGATTTTTGGATTTATTGCTGAGTATTTTACGACGCCTAGTCATGCTAAAGCAGGTATCTTCTGGTTTAGTGTTCAATAACTGTTAGACACGGTTTTTATGGCATGGTTCAGCATGCGGTCTTGAACCCATTTCCACTGAAGGTGTAGTGTGGGCTCTGTCTGAGGTAGAGCACAGAGGTTCAGAATTATTAGTTTGCATAGAGAGAGATATGAAAATACAGTAGATAATGAAGGAAACACTAAGCATGTCGGGCAGCAACTGTCGAAAGAGAGTTTCAGGTTGAAGACCCTTTGACACAAACTTGGCCAGAATTGGTTCCCAGCATCTGAAGTTGAATGATTTACAGCTTTGAATTCAATTGAATGGAATTGAATTGAATGGAATGATGCAGCACAGAACAAAGTCCTAATTCCCATTGAGTTCACACAGACCATTGATCACCCATTCACGCCTCACACACGAGGGGCAATTAGCAGAGGCCAATTAATCTACAAACCCTACTGTCTTTGTTATGTGGCTGGAAACAGGGCACCCGAATGAAGGGTGGAAACAGGGCTCAGGAGAGCGAACTCCAGCTACGGATTACCTCCCACAACTGGATTAAAGACTGCAGCATCATGATCTTCACAGAAACATGGCTTAACATCGACGTTCCTGACGGCGCCATCGAGCGGGCAGAACAATAGATTCCGGAAGGACCAGAGGTGGGGGTCTGTGCATTTTTGTAAATAAAGCTTGGTGCACGGACACTCATCGTCGAGAGCCACTGCTCAGCTAACCTAGAGTTTCTCATGGTTAAATGCAGACCGTTCTATCTGCCCAGAGAGTTTACTTCCACTGTTGTAACTGCAGTCTATATTCCTCCGGATGCTGATGCTAAGCTTGCAATGAAAGAACTGCATACTGCCATTAGCAAATGACAGACTCACAACCCCGAGGCAGCCTTCATTGTTGCGGGTGACTTCAATCACGCCAACTTGAAGACTGTACTCCCCAAATTCCACCAACATGGCTCCTTCTCCACTGGAGAAGACAAGATACTGGACAAAGTTTACACAAACATGGCTGAAGCCTATAAAGCCGCCCCCCTCCCCCACCTTGGACAATCTGATCACCTCTCATTGTTCCTGCCACCAAAGTACTCTCCACTCATCAGACGTGTTAAAACCACAGTGAGGACAGTTAAAGTTTTGTCAGAGGGAGTGGACTCCACACTTCAGCAGCATTTTGGAAACACTGACTGGAATGTGTTTGCAGCTCAGGCCACCCTTGACGCCCACATGGACATTGACTTTTATACCTCCTTCGCTTTGGACTTCATCAACTACACCATTAACAGTCACCTCCCTCAAACGGATTACTACATTCCCGAATCAGAAGTCATGGGTGAACAGCGAGGTCAGGCTACTGCTGAAAGCATGGGACAGCGCTTTCAGGTCAGGCGATGCTCGAGCCTACAGTTCATTCAGGGCTAACCTGAAGAGGGGTTTCAAGAAGGCCAAGCACAGCTACAAGCTAAGGATCGAGGAGCACTTCCAGAACAACTCCAACCCCCGACGCATGTGGCAAGGTATCCAGGCCATCATGGACTATAAACCCACCAACACCACCCCTACATCCAGCACCACCTCCTTCCTTGAGGAGCTTAACCACTTTTATGGCCGCTTTGACAGGGACAATCAAGAAATGGCATCAAGGCTGTGCTCCCTGCTGATCATCAGCCCCTCACACTCAACCCCTACGACGTGTACGTGGCACTGAGTAGGATTAATGCACGAAAGGCTGTTGGCCCTGATGGCATCTCTGGGCGCGTCCTCAGGGCCTGTGCTGCGCAGCTGACAGACGTCTGGACTGACATCTTCAACCTGCCACTTGCCCAAGCAGCTGTCCCCACATGCCTTAAAACCACCTCCATCGTGCCGGTGCTAAAACACTCCACTGCGGCAAGTCTCAATGACTTCCGCCCATTTGCACTTACTCCCATCATCACCAAGTGCTTCGAGAGGCTGGTCTGGGCACACCTCAAAGTCTGCCTACCTCCCACACTGGACCCCTGTCAGTTCGCCTACCACAAGAACAGGAGTACAGAGGATGCCATCTCCACGACACTTCACTCCACCCTCTCCCCCATCGACGACAGAGACACCCTCTGCAACTGGATACTGGATTTTCTAACCAACAGACCCCAGTCTGTTAGGTTAGACAATCACACCTCTTCAACCCTGAACACCGGCATTCCACAAGGCTGTGTGCTGAGCCCTCTCCTCTATTCCCTCTTCACCTACGACTGCACACCTGTACATGGTACTAACACAATCATCAAGTATGCAGATGATACAATGGTGATTGGCCTGATCAGCGACAATGATGAGTCGGCCTATAGGGAGGAGGTCCAGCTCCTAGCAGCATGGTGCGGTGACAACAACCTGGCCCTTAACACCAAGAAGACCAAGGAGCTCATTGTGGACTACAGAAGGTCTAGGGGTGGCACGCACACCCCCATCCATATTAATGGGACGGAGGAGACTAAAGAAGGTCTCCTCAGATCCTGGTGAACTTCTACCGCTGCGCCATCGAGAGCATCCTTACCAACTGTATCACAGTATGGTATGGCAACTGCTCTGTCTCCGACCGGAAAGCACTGCAGAGGGTGGTGAAAACTGCCCAATGCATCACCGGTTCCTCGAGTCTGTCCAGAGCAAAACGAAGGGGGGGGGGGGGGGGGGGGGGGGGGAGACTGGCAATTACTAAGTTCCACAGTTAAGTTGTGTAACAGCCGCAGGGAAGAAGCTGTTACTGAACCTGCTGGTCCGGAAATGGTGAGACCTGTAGCGTCTCCCAGATGTGAGGAGGGTAAACAGCATCGTCGAGGACTGCTCTCACCCCAATCACAGACTGTTTACCCTCCTCACATATATATATTTTACTTCCATTATTCTGTGTTTGCACTTCTGGGTGAGATGCTAACTGCATTTTGTTGTCTCTGTACTTGTACACTGCACAATGACAATAAAGTTTGAATCTGAATCTAAATGAAACCCACGCAGGGAGAATGTACAAACTCCACACAGAAACCATCCAAGGTCAGGATTGCTCGGGTCTCTGGCACTGAGAGGCAGCAGCCCTACTGCTGCACCACTGTGCTGCCCTAGAAATTGGGTGTTCCTGGATACCAGAGTGGT
The DNA here is from genome assembly GCF_028641065.1 of Leucoraja erinaceus. Lineage (NCBI taxonomy): Eukaryota > Metazoa > Chordata > Chondrichthyes > Rajiformes > Rajidae > Leucoraja > Leucoraja erinaceus. Next base: position 79,371,134 of record NC_073377.1, read on the forward strand.
GGAATACATGGGTGGAAAAAGGAATTGACTATTTTTCTTGCTGCAGCTTATTGCTTGTCCCCAAGTGAATAACTCATTCCTCCTGCAGTCTGATGAGGTTGAGAAGCACTGCACTTAAATTATTTAGACAAGTTCCTTGAGAATGTTTTCTGAATAAAAGTTAGCAGGGCTTTGGTGATGTCTTGACAAATTCCCAGAAATTCTCCTTAGAGCATATTAAAACATCTCTTTGAGCCTCCAGCAGTGAACACAATGGAAAATAACCAGCCAAAATTCTACGTGATGACTTATTTGCTCCTGTGCAGGTTACCGCTGTTAGAGGTAGCGAAATGAATATCCACCAAAAACTATGTGCGACATTTTCAATAAAATTCAGCAGGAGGTTTAATTGTTAATTTTCCCCCAGAATTATCCTTAGTGTGATTTATTCTAGTATTGTAATCACTACCTTTATGAAACTAAGTGACATACATGCTGCTGGAGGAATTCAGACCGCACCTGTGGAGGAAAATGAACAATGAACATTTTGAACTGGGACCCTCCTTTTCATGCAGAAATATTGTCTGCATGCTCTCTCCTTAATTCAACCTCCCAAAGTGCAGCACAGCACACTTGCTCAGAAAATAAGCATGCCGATACAGCAGCGAGTGAAAAAACGACCGGCATGTTGGCCTTCATAACAAGAGGAGTTGAGTATAGGAGCAAACAGGTCCTTATGCAGTTGTACAGAGCCCTAGTGAGACCACACCTGGAGTATTGTGTGCAGTTTTCGACTCCAAAATTGAGGAATTACATTCTTGCTACTGAGGGAGTGCAGCGTAGTTTCATCAGGTTAATTCCCGGGATGGCGGGACTGTCATATGTTGATAGAATGGAGCGGCTGGGCTTGTATACTCTGGAATTAAGAAGGATGAGAGGGGATCTTATTGAAACATATAAGATAATTATGAATTTGGACACGCTAGAGGCAAGAAACATGTTGTTGGGGGAGTCCAGAACCAGGGGTCACAGTTTAAGAATAAGGGGTAAGCCATTTAGAACGGAGATGAGGAAACACTTTTTCACACAGAGAGTTGTGAGTGTGTGGAATTCTCTGCCTCAGAAGGCGGTGGAGGCCGGTTCTCTGGATGCTTTCAAGAGAGAGTTATATAGAGCTCTTACAGATAGTGGAGTCAGGGGAAATGGGGAGAAGGCAGGAACGGGGTACTGATTGTGGATGATCAGCCATGATCACGTTGAATGGTGGAGCTGACTCGAAGGGCCGAAGGACCTACTCCTGCACCTATTATCTATTGTCTGTTGTTAATTCATTACCCTCTATAATGGACTAATTTTGTCTTTCATCTCTTCCATTCCCACCAAGAAGCTGCCTCGCCCAGTGAGTGTCCCAGTCTCAACCCGAAACATTACCCATTTCTTCTTTCCAGTGATACTGCCTGTCCTGCTGAGTTACCACAGCATGTTGTGTCTATCTTGAGTTCCTCCAGCAGTTTGGTGTTCACTCAAAATTCCAGCATCTGTAGTCTCTTGTGCCTCCACTTTCACTAAACTGGTTGTTTTAACATAACAATGGGCTAAACTGTTGTTATAGTTTCAGGTTAAATTTTTGGTATACTTTAGTTTCAGCCATTAATCTGCATTAGAATATTTTCAGCTGTTTGATTAAAATGCTCCTTAACTTTGATGGAATATCATCAGACATTTCCAATAGATGTGTGAACTGTCTTTCCACTGATCTCTTCTGGCATAGTTCCAGTAGCCGATCAAAAGAAACCCTTTTAAAATGAATTGTACAAATACATATGAACTCCTGTACCTCCTCGAGTCCCAAGAGCTTTCTATCCATTTTGCTTCATTTTGATATCTCTTTTTTTACTCATCTTCTGTGCCAAACCACAGAACATAAATTTCTGCAAAGAAGTCACCATCTTTGCCTGGTTAAATATTTGAGAAGCTATTAGTGTGGTCACCCAGTCAGATAGAAAACCTATAGATTTAAAAAAATTAAATAAATGTGCACATTGTTTTACCTTTTAGCCATCTCAGTTATGAAATGGTTTCTAGATAACATTCAATAGAAACCATGATTACAGATGTATACTGGGAAATTAAATTAACAACTCAAAAAGTAGCAGATAAGGAGACTTTCATCAGAAACGGTTAAAACTGGCCAATTAACAAAGAACTGTATAAATTCACTTTTCATTTATAAGAAGCAATAATTGTTCTCAAGTGCCCTTGTGGTGAGGTATTCCATGTGTCCTCCAAGTTAAAAAAATCTTTTAACCTTTTGTAAAAGAATTAGGTGCTAATGGTCGGTAAGTAAGGTTTAACATTTAAATTTAATTGCACACATTACTGATTAAATATCACGTGAAATATGTATTTTATGTGCTTCTGGGCCCAGAGGAATATAAATTCATGAAAACAATTAATTAGGACATAGGATTCAAACACACTGAATTGGTGAAGATTCAGGATGAAGATTAACCCTTTACACTTCAGTGGGCCTACTTCACAAATAAAACACATTAAATTGTTAAAATAGTATAATGGAATGATAAGATATATAAAAGAAACAGCTGATCTCGATTGAGAGCATCAGGTTGGCGGCCTTGAGAATTATCATTGAACAGTTGAAGAAGGGTTGCAAAAGCTGTAACAGTGACAACATGATGAGGTACATCCTGAACTACATTTTTAACTTTAGCATTTAAGCTTCAATTAAATAAGCTCAGTAGATGATTATAGAATAGATGGGTGGCACGGTGGTATAGAAGCAGAGTTTCCGCCTTACAGCACTTGATGCGCAGGAGATCCGGGTTCGGTCCTGACTATGGGTGCTGTCTGTACGGAGTTTGTATGTTCGCCCCATGACCTGTGTGGGTTTTCTCTGAGATCTTCAGTTTCCTCCCACACTCCAAAGACGTACAGTAATGTAGGTTAATTGGCTTGGTAAATGTATTAATTATCCCTGTGTAGGAAGGAACTGCAGAGCGGTTTAAACCGACAATAGACACAAAATGCTGGTGTAACCCAGGCAGCATCTCTGGAGAGAAGGAATATACGTCACCCATTCCTTTTCGCCAGAGCTGCTGCCTGTCCCGCTGAGTTACTCCAGCTTGTTGTGTCTATCAAAAAATTGGCCTTAGTGTGTGTAGGATAGTGTTAATGTGCGGGGATCATTGGTATGTGCAGACCCGGTGAGCTAAAGGGCCTGTTTCTGTGCTGTATTTCTAAACTAAACTAAACTAAATAGCCCAGTATTTACATCAGTGGCATACGGAAATAATTTATTCAATGTTGCTAATGCTGGATGATTTGCCAATGCTTTACTTGTGACAAATGTACCATTTCTCAAACGTTATTTTCCCCCAAAATGTTGTGAAAGTAATTTACGATGGTGTTATTGTCTGCTGACTTGATTAGGCGTACATTTAAAAAAAAAAGAGATATTGCTTCTTTTTTTCTCTCACCCTTAAATTAAAAATATTACTGTATTTGAACAATTTAAGGAAACAATATACAAAATTGTTTCTGCCAAGGACAAGAGCATTTAATTGTAACTTGCGCCAGCCATGAACAATGAAATTCATACTCACTGCAGCTTAACATTCCCGTTCATGCAACAATACACAGATGAATATATAATATATAACGATCAATAGTAGAAGAACATAAATAATGGTTATAATTGACAACCATAATAGTGCAAAACCAAAGTCCTAGTGTCATGGAGTTATAAAGTCATACATACAGTCAACAGGCCCTTTGGCCCAAATTGCCCACACCAACCAACAGGTCTCATCTACACTACTTCCACCTGCCTGCATTTGTGGACAGGCAGGTCTAAACCCATTTCTCCATGTACCTAACCCTCAAATCCCATCATATCCATGTCCCTGTCTAAATGCTTCTTAAAATTTGCAATGGCACCTGCCTCAATGACCCCCTCTGGCAGCTTGTTGCACATACCCACCACTCTTTGTTTAAACAGGTTCCTTGTGTATAATGGTCCATAGTAGACCATAGTTGCTGAAAGAATGATTAATGTTGCACAGTGTTCAAGTCTAATGGTTGGTGGGAAGAAACTGTTCTTGAACCTGGTGGTCACAGCTTTCAGGCTTTGGAACCAACTTACAGATGGATGGTAGTAGCGAAACATAAGCATGGCTAGGGTGGTGTAGGCTTCTGATGATATTGGCTGCCTTTAAGGCAGATCCTCCTATAGATCACTTCAATGGTGGGGAGGTCAGTATCTGTGATGGATCGGGCAATATCTCCAACTGTGTAGCCTCCACTGTTACTGGGTATTTCAGTTGATGAACCAGGCTATGATGCAACCAGTCAGTATGCTCTCGACTCTACACAATCTACAGAGTATTTGTCAACATAATAAACCTCCTCAATCTTCCAAGGAAGTAAAGGCATTGATGGCCTTTCTTTATCATTTCATCAACGTGCTGAGTCCAGGACAGATATTCAGAGATATGCATTTCCAGGAACTTGGAGCTGTTGACTCTCTCACCCCCGTACCATCAATAAAGACTGGTTTGTGGATCTTCGGCTTTTCCTTACTGAATAAACTACCTGCTCATTAGTCTTGCTAGCGTTGAGAGTAAGATTGGTGTCTGGCACCATTCAATCAGATTATCAATTACTCTGCTGAACATTGTTACTCACCATTCAATCAGATTATCAATTACTCTGCTGAACATTGTTACTCATTAGTTGTTCAACAAAGAACATCAAAGAGGAGGATGACTGAACTTTGGTGCCTTCCCAAACAGTGGGAAACTTTGATTCCGCTGTGGGGGGATGTTTGTGTTAAAGAATATCATGTTCTGTGTTCTTTTTTTATTTGTATGGCTGGATGGTGACCACAAATTTCACTGTACCAATTGGTGCATGTGACAATAAATGTCTCTTGAATCTTGAATATCTTGAACAATGGTTGTATCTTCAGCAAATTTAATGATGGCATTGGAGCCGTGCCTGTCTACACAGTCTGGAGAGAGTAGAGCAGTCGACCAAACACACAGCCTGTGCTCCTGTATTGAAGGTTATCGAGGAGGAAGTGTTGTTACCAATTCATACTGATTCATTCATTCTTTTTTTGGTGCCCAGACTTGTTTTCCAGGGCAGTAAAATGTGTTTAGTTTAGTTTAGTTTTGAGATTCAGTGCAGAAACAAGCCCTTTGGCCCACCAATTCCTTGCCGACCAGCGATCCCCACACACTAACATTACCCTACAATTACTTGGGACAATTTAGAATTCTACTAAGCCAATTAACCTACAAACTCTGGTACTATGGTACTCCATGAGTGTAACAAGACACCGTAAGAATATAAATGTCACCCTTGTGTCAAAATGCATTTCATTGGTAGGTGCTGTGTTGTGTCGGGTAAGCCGCTGTGTGGAGTTGGGAAAGTCGCTGTGTGGTGCCGTGGCTGTTGGCCGCTGAGTGGAGTCCCACCCCCCACACACACACACCCTCCCCCCCAAACCCTGCACACCCCCCCCCCCCCTTCCCCATCCCCCTCCTCCCCACACACACCCCCTTCACCCCTTCCCCCCTCCCCCCCGCACACCCCCGTCCCCCACACACGCATAACCCCCTCACCCCTCCCCATTCCTCTTTCCTCCCCCCCAGCCCCCACCCCCAACACCACCCTACACCCCCCCAACACCAGGCCACCCCCTCAAAACCAGGCACACCCTCAAAACCAGGCCACCCACCCCAACACCACCCCCCCCCTGACACTATCCCACCCCCCCCCCCCCCAACATCACCCCACCCCCCTGACACCATCCCACCCCCCAACACCACTCCCCCCCAACACCACCCACCTCCCCTCGCCCATGCCACCCCCCCAACACCACTCCCCCACCAACACCATCCCTCACAACCCCCCCTCCCCACATCACCCCCCTCTCCCATACCACCACCCCCCTCCCCCACCACCCACCTTCTCCACACCACCCCTTCTCCCACACCAACCCCCTCCCCCACACCACCTCCCTCCCCCCCCCCACACACCAACCCCTTTCACACACCATGGTGGAATATTGCTTTGGGAAATGGGTTGCATTGGGGGACGAGGTCTCGTATGGGACTGGGACCCAACGGATCCCACTTAGTCTACTCCTTAACTAAACCTCTCATCTTGTCCTCTTCTAGTTTTTGTGTTGTTTCTAAACCCCACCCCACACCCCACCCACACCACCCTATCCCCCCCCACATACCCCCCCCCACACACCCCCCCCCCCACACCACCCCCTCCCCGCCTACCCCCCACACCACACCACTCCACCCCACCCACACCACCCTACCCCCCTCCACAGCACCCCCTCCCCATGCAACCCCCACACTACCCCACCCCACCCAACACCAATTTGCGCAAAAACGGTAATCGATAGCGCTACAATTTTTCATTACCTTACTCGCCATTCTCCTGCTCTCCAAGTGCATCAAGGTTTGTTCCGATCGGTGGAATGTAAAAGAAATTATGAAGGTTTAAAGATCGTAAGATCAGCCGATTGGTCTTCTCTCCTGTCATTCGCTGCTACAGCATCGCCCCTTCCAGCACCCGCTTTCAATCACCGGGGTGAGGAGAATAAAGCCCCGGAGGCCGGACGAAGTTCAGAAGCCGTGAGAGCATCCAGAAGCTGTGAGTGGGTCCAGAAGCCATGGGTGAGTCCAGAATCCTTGAGTGAGGCAGCCCAGTGCGTGGATGCGCTCTAGTGCGCGGAGACTGCCCAATTGCTGCAACCTTGAGATCCTGGGGAAGTGAGGAGTGAGAGTGGGGGGATTGAGGGAGTCAGGCATTGGCGGGGCTCCACACCCCCGGCCACGCACCCCCATCCCCCTCCCAATGCACAGCCTCCCCAGCTGCAGACCACGGCAGTGGTAGGCCACGGCAGCGCACACCCCCACCGGCCCCCGCCTGAATCCGGTGGGGAGCGGCAGTGGTGGGCCATGACAGTGATAGGTCACAGCACCGGCAGCAGATGGCAGTGGCAGGGGTAGGGGACAATAGGCCACGGCACCGGCAGCAGATGGCAGTGGCAGGAGTAGGGAACGATAGGCCACGGCAGTGGAAGGCCACGGCAGTGCTCCCCCCTCTGCCCACCACCAGCCCCCAACAGCCCCCGCCTGAAGCCACTCCCCTCCCCCTGCTTCAGGACACTCCCCCCACACAGGCCCCCACCAGGCCCCGACTGAAGCCATCCCCTTCCCCCGGCTGCAGGACAATCTCCCCCCCCCCCTCAACAGCCCCCGACAGCCCCCGTCTGAAGCCGTCCTCCTCCCCCAGCAGCAGAACGCAACAAAAGATGCAACAAGTAAGAATGAACTGAATAAATCTCATCTTTCACGTTTATATTTTTGTTATACCTGCATGTTCTACGTCACAATTGGAACCCAATGGGTGGGAATGGCTGCGCCGCCGGAGAGCCGCTAAGAGTGGATGAGGGGTTGAGGGGGGGGGGATGGCGTGAGTGTGTGGGGGGGGGGGGGGGGCGAAGGGCAAGGGGTCGAATGGGGGGGGGGGGGGGGAGGTGAGGAGTGAATCCGGGGTGTCACAACGGGAAACCGTCAGCCCCGCCTGCGCAGTTGGGGGCTGTGAGTGAGTGGTGGAATATTGCGTTGGAGGACCAGGCCTTCTGTTTGAGAATGGGACCCCCACGGATCCCACTTAGTCTAGGGACAACTTAAAAACAAGTTTTCCATTTAGCTGTTGCGCCCATTCTTTTCCTGACTTGAAGTTCTTTGCATAGACCAGATTGGACTTAATCTACTAACGGAACTACCTCTTGAGCAATTTGTAGGACTGGGTGAATGCAAAGAATCTGAGCAGAGCAGGCCAAGTTCTATGAAGAGGAAGGTGGAAAAGGCATATTTGCAGACGGTATTTATATTGCAACTAAACTTGAGCAAGAACTGATACTTGAAGTTGACAGAGGAGAGTATCAGTGAATTCTGTCACCTGGCATGGCAACAACACCACATTCAGGGCAGAACATAAATGCATAGTCTGCAGTTGTCAAGGGAGCTACTGCTCACAGAGGCAAAAACACGACCTGCCATTAAACTGCACTACTGAGGCTCTGCATGCAAGAGATATAAAGGTACTCCAATCCTTCTTCCCAGAGAGAAGCCAGCACAATAATTAATTTGTTGGAAAGAACAGCAGATGCTATTTAAATCAAAGTTAGATACAAAATGCAAGTCAAGTCAATTCAAGTCAAGTTTATTTGTCACATACACATACGAGATGTGCAGTGAAATGAAAGTGGCAATGCTCGCGGACTTTTGTGCAAAAGACAAACAACCAAACAAACTATAAACACAATCATACAATCATAGGTGACCCATTCCTTCTCTCCAGAGATGTTGCCTGTCCCGCTGAGTTATTCCAGCATTTTGTGTCTACCTACGATAATTTGATCTGCAAACATTTCTGTACTATTGTGCATATGTACTTTATCTTTTTGCAAATACCAAAGATTGTGGTTGTATGTCACCAAGATCTGTTTTAGCAAGCATATAACAGGAGTATGTCTCCAAGACTCCATAAGGAGAATGACTAAGGAAGTGCACTGAAGAAAAAAAAACGAGGAATCAAAGGTTAGTGGTGGGAAAGAAGATTGGAATAATCTTGTAATTTACCAAAGAAAAAGCAAAGCAATAAAAAAGATGGATAGGAAAGGTTTAGAGGATTATGGGACAAATGTAGGCAAGTGAAGCTAATGTAGATGGGACATCTTGCATGGCATGGGAAAGTTGGACAGAATAGCCTGTTTACATGCTGTATGAATATATGAATCCATAACAGAAAGATCAAACGAGAATTTATTTCGAAGTCACGTGAGTGATTACGTGAAGACTTCAAATCTCTGTGGTTTCATGCAGTAACCCAATCTGTGTGTGAACCACTTAAACAGATAAACCATTAATGGTAGAAAAACATGGGTTATTAATACCATGATGCTAACTTGCATTCATGAACATTGTTGTTAACAGGACCATAGTCCCAATTGACTTTGAGTTAGACAATAACTCATGCAACACTGTGCAGAATTCTATCTGCAAATATCCAGACATATTCAACCAAATTTTATAATTAATTAACACGCATTATGTAAGCCTCTTGCTGTATGATGAAAGGGAACGGTCCATTCTATTGGCTGCTAATGATCCATCAGCAATATCTTGAGACTATTGAATAACAATAAATAATCTATCTTTAATCTGATAGGTACTTGCAATCTCAGTGCACTTGTATACCTAATGACACCCCCAATCTCTGCTCTGGTGGGTATGCTGTCAACTTCAAATGTAAGCAATCGTGCCCATTTTGCTTATGAGATAATTCCCATAACAAGCTACGCTAATGTCAGTTATGACCCGGAGACCGAGATTGAGTAAAGACTGTGTTCTTTGTGCTGAGATCAGTTCCTGAAAGCATAATCATTTTAAAAATACTGCTCCCTTTAGGAATACAGTAGAAGAATATTTACATAATAATTTACTGATATACATCGCACACTACAATGAGTGTAGGCTTTTAGAGTGGTCATATAAAAGACACCCTGCATAATGTAACGTCCTTTAGGAATACAGTGAATAATCTTACCTAATAATTTAGTGAACAGCGGGCGAATAACCAATCATTTATTGTCCCATTTATGGTACTATAGAGAATGACAAAGCAGCACAAGCAGCGTCAATTGTGCAATCATATAAATGCTTCTCGGCCCAAACTGAAAGCTCTGTAACTTCCGTTTAAAAGTAACGCACATGTTTTGTTCACAAACTTCCCATACAATCGTGCAGAGCTAGCTGCCCGAGAAGACAGGCTGCCCCAGCCATCACTCGTGACTGAGTAAATAAGAGTTGCTTCAGCCGCCTTACCATGGCCTGAATGAACAGGCAAAATTGGCACTATTAAATTTCATGTTGCCTCATTCTTAATATCGCAAGAGGTATCTACTGATGACCCCTAAGTTTTATTAGCTGCAAATTTTGCATATTATCTAAAACTCGATGACACAATGCCCTTTGATCTGAGTAGGGCAGAATTTGCTTCCACCACGGGCTTTGTTATCAAAACACCAGATACATTGGTGCCTCATGTGTATAGATATGGCAATGTATGCATCGTCAAGATCGATTCTCTGAATCAGTTAAATTGCTGAAAGCCAATCATCCAAATTAAACTGGGTAACTAAATACATGATCAGATTAGCCAAATCCTAACCTGATTTGGCATGCTCCATGTTTCTATAATCTTGAGAACTATCAGAAATATACCCCCCCTTGTTCTTGGGCAGACCACTAATCCTCTGCGAGATGTCACTGATTTCATTTGTAACCACCGTTCCTCTATTGACCATATGGATAGAAAATGTTTTGGCTTCTCTTGCCGTGGAAGATGCATTATCTTGTCATTCATACATTTCACTGATAACATATAATCATAGAAACATAGAAACATCGAAATTAGGTGCAGTAGGCCATTCGGCCCTTTGAGCCTGCACCACCATTCAATATGATCATGGCTGATCATCCAACTCAATATCCTGTACCTGTCTTCTCTCCACACCCCCAGATCACTTTAGCCACAAGGGCCACATCTAACTCCCCCTTAAATATAGCCAATGAACTGGCCTCAACTAACTTATATAACCATATAACCATATAACAATTACAGCACGGAAACAGGCCATCTCGGCCCTACAAGTCCGTGCCGAACAACTTTTTTTCCCTTAGTCCCACCTGCCTGCACTCATACCATAACCCTCCATTCCCTTCTCACCCATATGTCTATCCAATTTATTTTTAAATGATACCAACGAACCTGTCTCCACCACTTCCACTGGAAGCTCATTCCACACCGCTACCACTCTCTGAGTAAAGAAGTTCCCCCTCATGTTACCCCTAAACTTCTGTCCCTTAATTCTGAAGTCGTGTCCTCTTGTTTGAATATTCCCTATTCCCAAAGAGAAAAGCCTATCCACATCAACTCTGTCTATCCCTCTCATCATTTTAAAGACCTCTATCAAGTCCCCCCTTAACCTTCTGCGCTCCAGAGAATAAAGACCTAACTTATTCAACCTATCTCTGTAACTTAATTGTTGAAACACAGGCAACATTCTAGTAAATCTCCTCTGTACTCTCTCTATTTTGTTGACATCCTTCCTATAATTTGGCGACCAAAATTGTACACTATACGCCAGATTTGGTCTCACCAATGCCTTGTACAATTTTAACATTACATCCCAGCTTCTATACTCAATGCTCTGATTTATAAAGGCTAGCATATCAAAAGCTTTCTTTACCACCCTATCTATATGAGATTCCACCTTCAAGGAACTATGCACGGTTATTCCCAGATCCCTCTGTTCAACTGTGTTCTTCAATTCCCTACCATTTACCATGTACGTCCTATTTTGATTTGTCCTGCCAAGGTGTAGCACCTCACATTTATCAGCATTAAACTCCATCTGCCATCTTTCAGCCCATTTTTCCAAATGGCCTAAATCACTCTGTAGACTTTGGAAATCCTCTTCATTATCCACAACACCCCCTATCTTGGTATCATCTGCATACTTACTAATCCAATTTACCACACCTTCATCCAGATCATTGATGTACATGACAAACAACAGTGGACCCAACACAGATCCCTGAGGCACCCCACTAGTCACCTGCCTCCAACCCGATAAACAGCCATCCACCATTACCCTCTGGCTTCTCCCATTCAGCCACTGTTGAATCCATCTTGCTATTCCTGCATTTATACCCAACAGTTGAACCTTCTTAACCAACCTTCCATGAGGAACCTTGTCAAAGGCCTTACTAAAGTCCATATAGACAACATCCACTGCTTTACCCTCATCAATTTCCCTAGTAACCTCTTCAAAAAATTCAAGAAGATTAGTCAAACATGACCTTCCAGGCACAAATCCATGTTGACTGTTACTAATCAGACCTTGTTTATCCAGATGCTTATATATATTATCTCTAAGTATCTTTTCCATTAATTTGCCCACCACTGAAGTCAAACTAACAGGTCTATAATTGCTAGGTTTACTCTTAGAACCCTTTTTAAACAATGGAACAACATGCGCAGTAAGCCAATCCTCGGGGACTATTCCCATTTCTAATGACATTTGAAATATTTCTGTCATAGCCCCGGCTATTTCTACACTAACTTCCCTCAATGTCCTAGGGAATATCCTGTCAGGACCTGGAGACTTATCCACTTTTATATTTTTCAAAAGTGTCAGTACTTCTTTTACTTTGAACATCATAGTATCCATAGCTACTCTACTAGTTTCCCTTACCTCACATAATTCAATATCCTTCTCCTTGGTGAATACCGAAGAAAAAAAATTGTTCAATATCTCCCCCATCTCTTTTGGCTCTGCAGATAGCTGTCCACTCTGTCTCTCTAATGGACCAATTTTATCCCTCGTTATCCTTTTTCTATTAATATAGCTGTAGAAACCCTTTGGATTTACTTTCACCTTACTTGCCAAAGCAACCTCATATCTTTTTTTGTCAGGTCTCGGGTTTGATCTAGTTTCTGTTTCTTATTGTTTTTTAGTATTAGAGTGTGCACTCTTGTTTTATTTTGGTGTCTTGCATCTCCTCTTGTTTCAGGTCCCAATTCCTGTCAGGTCGTTTACCCTCATGTGATTATTGGCCCCGCCCTGATATGTTTCACCTGTGTCTCGTTATCCCCTGCTAGTCTGTATTTAAGCCCTTTGTGTTTTAGTTCTCATTGCCAGTTCGTTGTGTATGCTACTTGGTATCACCTCGTTCCAGCTCTAGAAATCTTGTGACCTCGACCACTGCCTGTTTTTCGACCTCTGTTTTTTGCCTGCTCCTAGATTGTACTGTTGCCTCTGTTTTGCTTACCTGTGTACCGACTTGGACCGATTAAACTCTGAAGACTGATCTGCCCTGTGTCTGAGCCTGCATTTGTGTCCTCCTCCTTGTTCAGTTCTGATACTTTTAGCTTTTCTAATATCTTTCTTAAGATTCTTTTTACATTCCTTATACTTCTCAAGCACCTCATTTACTTCATGCTGCCTATAATTATTGTAGATCTCCCTCTTTTTCTGAACAAGATGTCCAATTTCCCTTGAAAACCAGGGCTCTTTCCAATTTTTACTGTCTCCTTTCAACCGAACAGGAACATAAAGATTCTGTACTCTTAAAATTTCCCCTTTAAATGTCCTCCATTTCTCTTCTACATCTTTCCCATAAAACAAAATGTCCCAGTTCACTCCTTTTAAATCATCTCGCATCTCATCAAAGTTAGCCTTTCTCCAATCAAAAATCTCAACCCTAGGTCCAGTTCTGACCCTCTCCATAATTATATTGAAACTAATGGTATTGTGATCACTGGACCCGAAGTGCTCCCCAACGCATACCTCCGCCACCTGTCCCGTCTCATTTCCTAACAGGAGGTCCAGCACTGCCCCTCCTCTAGTAGGTACCTCTATGTATTGCTGCAAAAAACTATCCTGCACACATTTTACAAACTCCAACCCATCCAGCCCATTTACAGAATGTGTTTCCCAGTCTATGTGTGACTTCATCTGTGGCAGAGTAGTCCAGATAACCTTATGACTTGAGCTGAAAACACAGTCTCCCCTTGATGTGGGAATACAAGTTCCCTGTCAACTCTTGACTATAAGAGTCACCACAAATTCTCAGCATTCTTCCTCAGGGTGGAATTTAGCATAATGTAAGCCTGAATCAGGAATTGCTTCACAGTCCTCTGACTGAAACCACTTGGCTGAGTTGCCAGAGTGCACAACACAATCTCTTCGACCCGCTGCTCAATCAGGAATACTGGTATTGAGAGCCTACGGATTATTATCAATACATTGTTGATTCACAACATGAACCTGCTGGTCAGATAAAAATATTATATGCCAGACCAGCTTCCTGCTGGTAGCTACCTATCCCAGAGAGGATGGCAATGATGTTTCCAATGAACTGGCAACTCCACTAACTGAGCAGAAATTTAAACATGTGTTGAGGGACTACTTTAACTACTTCATTCTACAGAGCAGCCTGATAACCTCAATCGCAGATGTTGCCAGTGCTTCCCTGGTCAATATGGCCATATGGCCAGCCAGTTACATGACGGTGTACCCTGAACCAGGGTAACCAAGCTGTTCCTATTTGGAACTTACAGAGGTTACTATGCATGGTCTCTTATAAAAGAATCTCCAACAGTCCCCTCTAGTGAGCAGAAATTATCATGATGCCACCCTGAACTAGGTGTAGCTCCCACAGGTATCTGATAGACACAGCTCAAAAAAGGCTTCATAAGCCAGGAGCTCTGGACTGCAATGGCAAGTCCAATTTCACTACACCATTTGGTGATATGTCATAATAAATGTCCTTTGTAATTAATTTAATTCATGTTCTATTTAAACTGTATTGGCATGATAAGATACATAGTTATATTGCCAAAGAATTAAACATGACCTTTGAATGCTATCTGCTACGGTAGTCACAAACGTGACCGAGTGGCAACGGCAATTAAAAACCTGTCAACTCTATTTGTAGCCGCCCTAAAAATAAAGCATACACTATATGCTGCTGCAGCGGAGCTGAGCCACCCTCAGCCGGCAGCATTTATGTTTAAAATTGTTCGGTGCTAGGGCAGCTGAGCTTACCTGGCGGTTGCTCCTGGCCGTAGCCATTTTTAACTCACCGGCTGCTGCTAATCTTTTGCAGCGATCGTTGACCTGGCTGCGCCGGTGGCCGCAATATGAAATCCTAGCTCCTACGGAGCCTTACAGTGGCCTCCAAATCTGGCCGACTGCTCCCGTTCGGAGCTCTAATGCCGGCAGCCTCAATATCTCATCCCAGCACGTTATGGAGCCTCGACGGCAGCCCAAAACTGGCCACCTCTGTCAGCTACTCTGGGCCCGCTGTCGGCTATCGGAGCAGCCCGCTGAAAATAAAATTAACTTACCTGCCAGAGCAGTTTCGAACTGCTCCGACTCACGCACCATGCATCGAAGTATTGACACGCATGCGACTGGTAGGCTCTTCACGTAGTCACTCACGTGACTTCGAAATGAAATGAAAATTGATTATGAGAAAAAAAAGCAAAAAAAAAAATCAGAAAGAATTTATAGAAAGGCAGTGTTGCTGAAGTACAAAATGATTGTGTTGAGAAGAAAACGAGAAAAAATAATGTGAAGTAAATGAATACCAGACTGAACAAATATTTTATATCTGTTATCATTGTGGAAGAAACATAAAACATCCCAATAGTAGACAATTTGGAAGCAAAAAGGGAGGGAGGAAGTTAAAACAATCATTTTCACTAGAGCCTAGGCAGCTAAGGAGTGATATTATGACAGTGTATGAAGTCATGATGTGCTTAGATACGGAGAATGGCCACTGTCTTATCCCCAGGGTAGGCTGTTTAAAACTAGAGGGCAGAGGTTTAAGGTGAGGGTGAATAGATTTAATAGGTTCCTGAGGGCAACTTTTTCATTCATAGGGTGGTACATGCATGGACCAAGCTGTGAGAGTAAGTGGTAGGTAGGATACAATTTGGATTTTTTTTAAAACACTGAGACAGGTACATGGTTTGGAGGGATATGGGCCAAGCAGTGGCAAGTGGGACTTGGTTAAGCAAGTTGATCAGTATGAACAAGGTGGACTAAAGGACCTGTTTCCATGTAATAACTATAACTCCATGACTACATGAGTTCCACAGGTGCATCAACTTCTGCAGTCTGAAGGGCCTGTCCCACTTGGCCGTCATTTGCACGTCACGCAGGTGGCGCATGAGGATTTAGAGAATCCCAAAATCCTGAGGCGCTGCGTGTGACCGTGCATCACTGCCTACGCCACTATGTCTCACCACACGCGTAATGCATGTAGCATAAATGACGCACAAATAACGCCCAAGTGGGACAGGCCCTTGACTCAGCAATGTTGCTGTTATGGTTGCCAGTGTATGCAAGGTGTGAGACAAGTGCTTGAGATGTGCAGAAATTATATGTCCATAAGTTTAAGGTTCACCTTGATTGCTAGGGTTACCCCAGTATTTCTGTTAAGTGATGGATATATTCCTTCTTTAGCTGTCACACTGCCTTTTGGGATCCAATACAGCAGCTGCGCTGTACAAAGTTGCGGCAAATTTGCCAACAATGAAATAGAAAGCTGCCACTTCTCCTGAGGTGGATGTGGGAGAACCTAATCATCTATGTGGAGTGGGTGGACAGAAGTATTTCTGTTTCTAATAGCTTAATCACCAGTGGGCAGATGAGAAGCTGTGAAATTGCAGCATTTAAAAAATGCTGCAGTTATTTAAAGAGGCAACACACTGCAGGGCATGGAAGATTGTATCACTGTCAGAAGAAAGAATAGCCTCAGCAGATCAGCATCGGAAAGAGCCCTTGGTTTTTCAAAGTGGACTTGCAGCTAATGGAAATAATTCCAACATGGGATAGTCCTTTAGTAGAAAAGTGAAGGAATCCCCATGTGACATGAGCACAGATGTTACAAAGGGTGTTGCTCAAAGCAATCAGTGTAATCCTTGTGAACGAGCACAAAATATAACCATATAACAATTACAGCACGGAAACAGGCCATCTCGACCCTTCTAGTCCATGCCGAACACATAATCTCCCCTAGTCCCATATACCTGCGCTCAGACCATAACCCTCCATTCCCTTCCCATCCATATAACTATCCAATTTATTTTTAAATGATAAAAACGAACCTGCCTCCACCACCTTCACTGGAAGCTCATTCCACACAGCTACCACTCTCTGAGTAAAGAAGTTCCCCCTCATGTTCCCACTGAGAGTAGGGAAGATTCAAACAAGGGGACATGACATGAGAATTAAGGGACTGAAGTTTAGGGGTAACATGAGGGGGAACTTCTTTACTCAGAGAGTGGTAGCTGTGTGGAATGAGCTTCCAGTGAAGGTGGTGGAGGCAGGTTTGTTTTTATCATTTAAAAATAAATTGGATAGTTATATGGATGGGAAGGGAATGGAGGGTTATGGTCTGAGTGCAGGTGTATGGGACTAGGGGAGATTATGTGTTTGGCACGGACTAGAAGGGTCGAGATGGCCTGTTTCCGTGCTGTAATTGTTATATGGTTATATGGTTATATGGTTATATGTTACCCCTAAACTTCAGTCCCTTAATTCTCATGTCATGTCCCCTTGTTTGAATCTTCCCTACTCTCAGTGGGAAAAGCTTTTCCACGTCAACTCTGTCTATCCCTCTCATCATTTTAAAAACCTCTATCAAGTCCCCCCTTAACCTTCTGCGCTCCAAAGAATAAAGCCCTAACTTGTTCAACCTTTCTCTGTAACTTAGTTGCTGAAACCCAGGCAACATTCTAGTAAATCTCCTCTGTACTCTCTATTTTGTTGACATTTGTTAAAATGGAGGATATTCATAAGGAAGCTGATCAAGACACTGTCACAGGGGATCCCAATCCTCTACAGAACTGACATTGGACTCTTCAAACTTAATAGGGCCCACCGTCAGTGTTTAATGATTTTGATTTTGTATTTGAGGAGCTTTCTATTCCACCTGCCCTTGATATTCCGCTTCCTTCGTACTTAATGAATGTTAAAGAAGACAAATTTGCATAAAAGCACTATCCTGGATTGGAAAACACCACCTATATTTATCATGTATGATTGTCATTCATATTCATATTAATGTATGTATTTTCTCTTGTACGGATATGGATTGTCCATAGACAGCACCAAATAATGCCCCCACAGTGGGAGTATAAAGGTGAAATATTCACAGGCAAACATTCATAGGGACAGGCAACATAAAATGGAAAAATAGGAGGTTATCTGCCAAAAACAGGGTTCTGAAACTACAATTTAATAGAATGAGCTGCTACTATTTTGGGCTACTCAAGGTTTATGGTAGATCCCTTACTGTGTTGCAATATCTTTGAAGAAACACTAGATAGTTGTCATTTCTTAAAATAAATTCCCGTGGTTTGCTTTGTTGAGGGAAAATCATGGACAAGATGATGTGATTTAGTGAAGGGCAGTGTAGCATATTAAGGTCAACGACTCACATCACCGCGCCTGTCATAGGATTTCACACGATTCAACATCAATTGAGATGTGTCCATGTCAGGAGAATAGAAGCAATGAATAAGAGGTAATAATACTGGGGTGAAGTATTAACAATGTTGTACAGGAAGAGCTGAGAGTGGAGTGGACACAGTAAACTATGAATTCTTAGAAAAGCAATACACAAAGTGATTTGAAATAACATCAGAAATGCTAGTTATAAAGTCATAGAGCACAGAATCAGCTCCTTGGCCCACAGAGTCCACAGTGCCAATTGAGTACCCAGTTACACAAATCCTTTTTTCTTTTTCCCACATTCTCATCAACATTCTGGTTTGGTGACGCAGCAGTAGATTGCTACCTTGCAGCGCCAGAGACCCGGGTTCGATCCTGTCTATGGGTGTTGTCTGTCCGGAGTTTTACGTTCTCCCCGTGAAGCATGGGTTTTCCCTGGGTGCTTTGGTTTCCCCCCACATTCCAAAGCACTCCACAGGTATTGACTTCCCCACTATCGAAGAGATCCATAGGATGCACTGCCTCAAAGACTTCCACCACCCTGACCGCGTTTTCATTTCACTCCTACAATGGAACGGAAGACATAGGTGTCTGAAAACCATAGGTTCAAGAATAGTTTCTTCCAAAAAACCATCAGGGTCATGAACACTCCACAACACTAACAGATGAACCATTTGATTGTTTTGCCTCGCACAATGGACTGTGGCCTTTTTTTTGAACCTGTATTGTGGATATTAGTTTATTTCTTTGTTTGCCCATGTGCACTGTGTTATATGATTATTATGCCACTGCAAATTAGAATTCCATTGTTCCATTTACATATGACAATGAACTACTTTTGACTGTTGAACTCCACAATCAGTTTACATTTCATAGTTCATCACCACTACATATTCCTCCCGTGCACAAAATGTATGCACATTTATTTTAATATTTTTGCAAGGTTGAATTCTCGTTAATCATTGTTATTTTTCTGGTGAATTTCCAAAAGGAATGAACTTATTTGCTAATTTTGTCAAAAATGTCCTTTCCAAGGGTTCTGTGAAATTATAGATATGGAGTTGGATGAATCCTCAGAAGTGTCAATCCTTTGGAGTTCAATTACAGGGAGCTATCTATGATGATCTATACATGATTGATAAATAATAGAATTCTTTATGTATTTAGTAGATATCTGGATTTGCATTGCAAAAAAAATGTCTGGTTAGTCACGAGAAGCTTAAACCATTGCTAATCCTGGCCAAATTGGAGAGGCTAAGACAGTAACATTGAGTAAAGGCTTCTGGGCTGCTAGGCCATTTGGTCAATTTAAAAGTGACTTCTGTAGAAATGGGACAAGCTGCAGAATACAATCATGTAACCATATAACCATATAACAATTACAGCACGAAACAGGCCATCTCGGCCCTTCTAGTCTTTGCCGAACACTTACTCTCACCTAGTCCCATCTACCTGCACTCAGACCATAACCCTCCATTCCTTTCCCGTCCATATACATATCCTATTTATTTTTAAATGATAAAATCGAACCTGCCTGCACAACTTCCACTGGAAGCTCATTCCACACAGCTACCACTCTCTGAGTAAAGAAGTTCCCCCTCATGTTACCCCTAAACTTTTGTCCCTTAATTCTCAAATCATGTCCTCTTGTTTGAATCTTCCCTACTCGCAATGGAAAAAGCTTATCCATGTCAACTCTGTCAATCCCTCTCATAATTTTAAACACCTCTATCAAGTACCCCCTTAACCTTCTGCGCTCAAAAGAATAAAGACCTATCTTGTTCAAACTTTCTCTGTAACTTAGGTGCTGAAACCCAGGCAACATTCCAGTAAATCACCTCTGTACTCTCCCTATTTTGTTGACCTCTTTCCTATAATTTGACGACCAAAATTGTACAGCATATTCCAGAATTGGCCTCACCAATGCCTTGTACAATTTTAACATTACATCCCAAATTCTATACTCAATGCTCTGATTTATAAAGGCCAGCACACCAAAAGCTTTCTTTGCCACCCTATCTACATGAGATTCCACCTTCAGGGAACCATGTACAGTTATACCTAGATCCCTCTGTTCAACTGCATTTCTCAATTTGTTACCATTTACCATGTACGTCCTATTTTGATTTGTCCTGCCAAGATGTAGTACTTCACTCTTATCAGCATTAAACTCGGTCTTCCATCTTTCAACCCACTCTTCCAAATGGCCTAAATCTCTCTGTAGACTTTGAAAATCAACTTCATTATCCACAACACCACCTATCTTAGTATCATCTACATACTTACTAATCCAATTTACCACACCATCATCCAGATCATTGATGTATATGACAAACAACTGTGGACCCAACACAGATCCCTGAGGCACCCCACTAGTCAGCAGACTCCAACCTGACAAACAGTTATCAACCATTACTCTCTGATATCTCCCATTCCGCCACTGTTGAATCCATCTTGCTACTCCACCATTAATACCCAACAATTGCACCTTCTTAACCAACCTTCCATGTGGAACCTTGTCAAAGGCCTTACTGAAGTCCATATATACAACATCCACCGCTTTACCCTCATCAATTTCTCTAGTAACCTCTTCAAAAAATTCAAAAAGATTAGTCAAACATGACCTTCCAGGCACAAATCCATGTTGACTATTCCTAATCAGACCCTGTTTATCCCGATGATTATATATATTATCTCTAAGTATCCTTTCCATTAAATTGCCCACCACTGACGTTAAACTAACAGGTCTATAATTGCTAGGTTTACTCTCAGAACCCTTTTTAAACAATGGAACAACATGCGCAGTACGCCAATCCTCCGGCACCATTCCCGTTTCTAATGACATTTGAAATATTTTTGTCATAGCCCCTGCTATTTCTACACTAACTACCCTCAATGTCCTAGGGAATATCCTGTCCGGAGCTGGAGACTTATCCACTTTTATATTTTTCAAAAGTGTCAGTACTTCCTCTTCTTTGATCCTCATAGTTTCCATAGCTACTCTACTTGTTTCCCTTACCTCACATAATTCAATATCCTTCTCCTTGGTGAATACCGAAGAAAATAAATTGTTCAATATCTCCCCATCTCTTTTGGCCCTGCAGATAGCTGTCCACACTGACTCTCTAATGGACCAATGTTATTCCTCACTATCCTTTTGCTATTAATATAGCTGTAGAAATCCTTTGGATTTACTTTCAACTTACTTGCCAAAGCAACCTCTTATCTTCTTTTAGCTTTTCTAATTTATTTCTTAAGCTTCATTTTATATTTTTTATACTCCTCAAGCACCTCATTTACTCCATGCTGCCATAATTATTGTAAATCTCTCTCTTTTTCCGAACCGTGGCCAATTTCCCTTGAAAACCATGGCTCTTTCCAATTATTACTCTTTACTTTCAACTGAACAGAGACATAAAGATTCTGTACTCTTAAAATGTCACCTTTAAATGTCCTCCATTTCTCTTCTACATCTTTCCCATAAAACAAAATGTCCCAATTCACTCCTTTTAAATCCTTTCGTATCTCCTCAAAGTTAGCATTTCTCCAATCAAAAATTTCAACCCTTGGTCCAGAATGGTGCCAGTTTGTCTAGAGCCTAGATCAGAGTGCAGGAATCAAATGGGAACATCTGCAGACCCTAAAAATTAGGTGCAAAATGTATAGAATGGATTGGATGAATGCAAACCAGACATACACATTGTAAATAATGTTGCAAAGCTTTACTTTGCTGGATGTTGATTAGATTAAGTATTGAGCCTTGTCTGGTTTTCTTGCATATCAGGGCACATGTTGCGATGTTGTTTTCTCTGATAAACACTGTTTGAATACAAAATATTAGCCACTGTATTATTGGGTTAGGGAAATGTCTGTCATGTATGTGGTTAATCGATATGTGTTATTGGATTGTAACGAGACCACCCCCATGTGGTTCGGCCCCTCGAGGTTCGGGGACCTAGAAATGTCCGCTACCACGAGGTCCTGTGTCGATCTTCTGGGAGAGCGCTTAGGACTGCGTGACCTTCTGGAGTGTCTCAATTCCAAGAGGGCTTAATCAGGAAGTTATGAGGATCGAACCCGTGGTGGTTAGGTGCAGTAGTGAGAACTGTAATTGTGTTTTGTCAAAATAAAATTTAGATGTGCAAGTGCTTCACTCAGTGATTTTTGACTGAAACTAGAATTTTTTTTTGAAAGGGGCTGTCCCAGTTTGAAAAAATGACATGTTGTAGATCTCCTTCGACTATGTAGAAGACCTCATTCAACCCCCTTTGATTATGTTGAAGACCAGCTTCGACTAGCTATGACTAACTTTGGGAAAATTGGACTCCGAATAGTGGAGAGTGAAGACAACCTCTTTCGATCTCTCTTCAACAATGATGAAGACTATCTACGACTACCTTCGACTACCATCGATTACCTATGACTAACATGCCGACCTACTATGACCTACTATGACTTAACCTACGAAGAAAAAAATGCATTGATTTTTTTCCATGGCAACATTTTTTTACTCGCGGGCATTTTTTAACATATTCAAAAAAACGTCGCAACCTAGCTGATGCTTCGAGTACGCGGAGACCACTCTTGAGCATGAAGGAGAGTTAAGAAGACCTCCTACGACCTCGCGTTGACCATGCTGCGAGTATGAGTCGAGGGTAAACTCGTCAGAACTCACGGATTACGTCGTCCAAGTGGGACAGCCCCTTAACTGAGTTTGTGCCTGCAGGACAGTATAATCAACAACATACTATCTGGGGAGTGAGGTAAAGAATATACAGACCCCTTGAGAATGGGCCGAAGATAGGAAGTGGTGGCGCTGCCTTAGCAGCTGCGGCTCGCCTACAGTCCGCCTGTTTTTTTCTTTTTTTTAATGTTTTCTTCTGTCCTGTTTTAGTCAATTTTAGTTTATTAGGTGGAAGAAACATGTTTTTGGTCTCTTCCTTCGGGGGGGATGCAACTTTTTCTTGTTTCCATCTCCATCTGCGCTGGGGCCTAATGGCAGAACTGGCGGCCTCGGGGCTGTGGCGGCATTCCGGCTGTTGACCCAACTTCAGGGATGTGGCGGCATTCCAGCGGCGGCTCAACTTTGGAGCTGTGGCGCCATTCCAGCATTCCAGCAGCGGCGGCGGCCTGACTTCAGAGCTGTGGCGGCGTTCGGGTGGCGGCGACCCGACTTCGGAGGCTCAGCCGTGGGCCCAGTGGATGACATCGTCGGGAGCACGCAGGTCACAGGTTGGTGACCTGTTTTTCCGGAGCTCCTGCTGGACTGGATGGCGGCAGCTTTGGCAGCTTCGACCACCCCGGGCCGCGGAGTTTGAACCGGCCCATTCGCGGAGCTCGGATTCAGCCGCGGGACTGATTTACTTACCATCACCCGGCGGGGTCTCAACATCGGAAGCCTGGATCGCCTCAGCGCAGAGGGAGAACAAGAAGGGAAGAGCCAAAGACTTTAAGACTTTTGCCTTCCATCACAGTGAGGAGGTGCCTGGTGCTCACTGTGGTGGATGTTAAATTTGTGTTTATTGTGTGTTTTAAAAAAAAAAGTTATATGTATGACTGCAAGGCACAAGATTTCGTTCAGACCGAAAGTTCTGAATGACAATAAAGGATATTTTGACTTTTTGACTTTGTAGACAGCAAAGTTAATGTAGCTCCCCAGAAACAGGAATCAACAAGCTGGAGGAAATGATACTGCCCTGCCCCTTTAAGAGAAATCTGGGAAGGCCAACCAACAGAGAAAGCTGCTCCTCAGTATCCCTACTCCCTTGAAACTGACATCAGAGAAGAGGAGGAACACCTACCCTAATGCCCAACTTTAACATCATCTAGCTTTTGACAACAGTAAATGAAAGGAAAGTAACACTATCTAAGCTTTCCTAAAGAAACAACACAAACAACCTAAGGCAACTATTGGGATGAGCTCCACTTTGAAGAACTGAATTTGAATAAAATACATTCCTCTGTGGTTCAGGATAAAACACTTACTTTGATTCTAAATTATGATTATTAGAAATAAATGGATAACATTTTGAATTTGGTCTCTAAAATTGTATGGTAATGAATTGGAGGGACTTCAATTTTTTGAGATTTGGAACTGACTTGTGAGATTTGGCTTAGGGATATGTGGAGTTTGATTATTAATTGATATTGTTATTGTCTCATTCCCAGACAGGCAGCTAAAGACGGGAAGAATTATTCAGAGAACACCAGGAAGGATGGAATTTGGGAAGATCTGGTAATATGGAAATTATTCAGAGAGCATGAGTTGGAATTGGAAATGATCAAAAGAGGAACTGTGAACAGCAGGACTTCTCTTTAAGAAGCCAGACTAGAAATTACTCAGTGGTTAGGAAACTAGTGTAGGAGAGAACCCTTATGGATTGAGAGCCGAGTCATACTAAGGAAGAAGTACTGGAGGAGAAGTCTATTGAATTAAAAGGAGAAACATCAGTCGATGTATTTGACTGATGAATCTAAATTGTTTAACCCTTGATGGTAAAGTGGCTTCTATTATCGTGGAAATACATTGTCCCTAGAATTGGCATTCTTAATTGGATTTATAATAGAATTGATAACATATGGAAATTGATTGTTTAAATGTGAACAGCTGGGAATTCCACAGGAATTGGAATGGAAATGTGTTATCGACCACAATGCTGTGGAATGAGAAGAGTAAGACGGACACAGAAAACTAAAATAGTCAATTGAAGGCTGAGACTGAATTTGACTAAATTGGAACATTTATCATGGTTTGCTTTAAATAAGAGTCACTCCTGTAGGGAAATCTGGACTGAACCCATCTGAAATGTAGATTAGAAACCATCATCAGTTATACATATTATAACATTGTGTTAATATGGAGAGAGCTGATTAGTGTCCTAGGATAGTAAAAGGTTTAGTAGAGAACAGAATAGTAATAGTACAGTGATAGAATAGAATATAATAGAGCAGAATATCGAAATGGAAAAGGGGTAGTATTGCAGAATTGCAGTGAATGTATGGGGAAGCATTGGTGCATGAATGGTAACTTGCTTTGTCAGGAATTATAGGTTATAGGTTTGACTATGGAAAGGGATGGAAGAATGGGCAACAACACAGATGGAGAGAATTCGCACCCACAAAAACTCGGGAGGTGAAGACTCAACGGACGGAAATTGTGAAGCTACGCCCTTGAAAACTCAGGCAGTTTGACAAGATTCTGGGAAGAAACATCATCATCTTGTGTTATTAATAGATGGAGAATGTAATAGACACACATATGGATATCTGGTTATATGACTATCTGACTACTTGATTATCATAAATGATGGTTTATCATCTATGATAAAAGGAAGGAATGTTAATCCTGGCCAAATTTGAGAGGCTTGTACACTAAAATTGAGTAAATGCTTCTGGGCTGCTAGGCCACTTGGTCAATTTAAAAGTGCGTTCTGTAGAAATGGGACAAGCTGCAGAATGGTGCCTGTTTGTCTAGAACCTAGTTCAGAGCTGCAGGAAGAGAATGGGGACATTGACAGAACCTGACAATTAGGTGCAAAATGCAGAGAATGGATTGGATGAGTGCAAACCAGACATACACATTGTAAATAATGTTGCAAAGCTTTACTTTGCTGGAGGTTGATTGGATTAAGTATTGAGCCTTGTCTGGTTTTCTTGCATATCAGGGTACATGTTGCAATGTTTGTTTCCTTTGAGAAACACTGTTTGAATACAATGTATTAGTCACTGTATTATTGCGAAGGAGCGCAACCCTCGGGACAGCCCCCACTCACCCACGACCAGGCCGTCCTCCGCCTCATCTCCCCTGTGCGGCCATACTGTGACAGGTTGTGGGTCGGGTGGAGCAGAGGTGTGGGACGGGCTGGTCCCTCCACCCATCCAGAGTTACTGACCGCGATGCACCGCCATCAGACCCCAACCCCCACACCAGGGCGATTTCTCCCCCCTCCCTCGATCCCCGGACCCTGACACCCACACCGGGTGATTCACCACAACCATGGGGACAGACAACTCGGGGCATAGTAAATTGCTTTCATAACATGGGGGGACACACACAATCCCTGGTGGGCCAATGACAAGTGTGCATGACAACAAATAATTTTATCTCCTCCCAAAATTATCCCCACCTTCCTGTCTCCACCGGAGGGAGGGTGGGGGTCATTTTCCCACTCAAGCCATAGGTGACTGGCCAATCTGAACCCAAGCACCAAGTTGTAAGCGGCCAAAGGTGCGCATCCCTCGGGAGAGCCACCATTCTCCCATGGCCACGGCCACCCTCCGCGGGCTGTGGTTTGGGTGGAGCGAAGGTTTGGGACAATTTTCATCCCTCCACAGTTATGTGATGGATGTGGGGATCTGGATCAATCGCTGACAATTCCCGCCCCCCGGCAACGTCATGTCCGTTATTTGACTTTTCTGTTGAGCTGCATTCAGTTCGTTGGCTTGTAAGTGACGCCACCTTTCGGGTAGGTGGCGTTCCAACAGAGCAGCCATTCAGTGAGTTTGCTTTTAGGCGGTGCAGCCTTTCGGTTGGTTGGCTTTTAGGCGTCTCGCCCTTTCGGTTAGTTGGCATTTTGGCTTTGTTTCCATTTGCTTATTTGGAGTTTCGGCTTTGTTTCCATTTGGTTATTTGGCTTCCACTTCTTTGCTTCGGCTTCTCGTCCATCGGCGCACACCTGGGGGAAAGCTTCGAACAAGCTATTTACACCACCACCATTTTGTCCTTTGAGGTTGCATATATTTCATGTTGAAATGTAAATATAAAATGATTAGTTAGCTTCAGTGGTTGACTGTGAGATGTCCACAGAGATTATAGTTATATATTATCTAAAGGTTAATATGTATATTATCAACTAATGTCTTCTAATTAGCTATTTTGGTCAAAATGGCAAGGTAATATATTGCCAATGACAGTATTTATTAAATTAGCTTTCTTTGAATGTGTATAACTATTCAGATATGGAATACATGCAGATTAGATGCAAATGCATTCAAGAGACTTTTTAACTATGTTGAAATAGAGATGATTCTGGTTTTGTCTGTTCTCTGAATGGCAGATCGATGCATACAAGTGTGTTTTGTTTCGTAATGAAATCCTGATATGCTAACACTGACAGAAAATAATTTAAAAAAAGGGGTTTGAGGGATGAAAATTGCAAATCTATGCTAAAAAAACATGAACCCAGGATGAGATTAACATAGTAGCATCTCCTTCCAGGAACTACAAGACCATTGCTTCTCCAAAAAGGATCCCAGAGTGTAGGAGATTTTTGTTTGGGGTTGTTATGGATGGCAGTTGTTGATGGCATTAGCATGTAGATGACAAATGATTATTCTCCACCCTAGACTGTACTTTGGTGTGTAGTTTAGTAGGTTATTGATGAGGCCAGTGTGACTGCTGACATTCACAAAGTCTGCACTGAATGGTGGTAATGGCAAGACATCTAATGAACGAATCTCCTACCACTATTGGTACCTCTATGTTCGCTTATTCCCCCCATCATGCCGGGTTCTAATTTTTGATAGCAATGCTTATTCCATGAGAAGGCTTTCCTTTTCTGACGAAGGTCTAACCAGTGCTTTGTGCTATAAGTTGGTCATTTCTACCTGCTGTGTCCCACACAGGGCAATGATGTTGATGTCTAAGCTTCTGAGTTCCTGAGCTAAACTAGGAGAGCACCATTTGGGTTTGTCCATGAGGGTCCTGACATTCCACATCCCAAACTACCTATTGTGGGATGACAGTTTAGCATGATTTACTGTAATATGGGTGGTCATTGCAGGTCAAAATCCACAATGCCGTGTATGCCAATCAATACTGAACCCCAAATACAATGTGCTTTAAGTTTGTATACTAATCTCTTATGTGGGACCTTGTCGAAAGCCTACTGAAAATCCAGATATAATACATCCACTGGTTCTCCCTTATCCACTCTACTAGTTACATCCTCGAAAAATTTTATAAGATTCGTCGGACATAATTTACCTTTCGTAAATCCATGTATACTAACTCTTATGTGGGGACCTTGTCGAAAGCCTTCTGGAAGTCTAGATACACCACATCCACTGGTTCTCCTCTATCCACGCTACTAGTTACATCCTCGAAAAATTCTATAAGATTCGTCAGACATGATTTACCTTTCGTAAATCCATGCTGACTTTGTCCAATGATTTCACCACTTTGCAAATGTGCTGCTATCCAATCTTTAATAACTACTCTAGCAGTTTCCCCACTACCGATGTTAGATTAACTGGTCTGTAATTCCCTGTTTTCTCTTTCCCTCCATTTTTTTAAAAGTGGGGTTACATTAGCTACCCTCCAATCCTCAGGAACTACTCCAGAATCTAAAGAGTTTTGAAAAATTATCACTAATGCATCCACTATTTCTGGGGCTACTTCCTTAATACTCTGGGATGCAGCCTATCTGGCCCTGGGGATTTATTGGCCTTTAATCAATTCAATTTACCTAACACCACTTCCCAGCTAACCTGTATTTCACTCAGTTCCTCCATCTCATTTGACCCGCGGTCCCCGGCTAGTTCCGGCAGATTATTTATGTCTTCCTTAGTGAAGACAGAACCAAGGTAGTTATTCAATTGGTCTGCCATGTCCTTGTTCCCCATGATCAATTCACCTGTTTCTGACTGCAAGGGACCTACATTTGTTTTAACTCATCTCTTTCTCTTCACATATCTATAAAAACTTTTGCAGTCAGTTTTTATGTTCCCTGCCAGTTTTCTTTCATAATCTATTTCCCTTTCCTAATTAAGCCCTTTGTCCTTCTCTGCTGGACTCTGAATTTCTCCCAGTCCTCTGGTAGGCTGTTTTTTTCTGGCTAATTTGTATGCTTCATCTTTTGTTTTGATACTATCCCTGATTTCCCTTGTTTCCACAGATGCACTACCTTCCCTGATTTATTATTTTGCCAAACTGGGATGAACAATTGATGTAGTTCATCCATGCCATCTTTAAATGCCTTCCATTGCATATCCACCTTCAACCCTTTATGAATCAATTGGCAGTCAATCTTGGCCAATTCACGTCTCATACCATCAAAGTTATCTTTCTTTAAGTTCAGAACCCTTGTTTCTGAATTAACAATGTCACTGTCCATCGTAATGAAGAACTCAACCATATTATGGTCATTTTTGATAGGGGACGATCAGCCATGATCACAATGAATGGTGGTGCTGGCTCGAAGGGCCGAATGACCTCCTCCTGCACCTATTTTCTATGTTTCTATGTTTCTAACCTATGTGACCAACTTACTCAAAGTCAAATCTTTACAGCTAGGAAAGAGGTGATGAAGCGAGCGGCATGCTGAAACGTTGGAGCCCACCAAAGGAGCCTTTGACTACTTGCCACAGCTCGGGTTGTGAGCCCAAGTGGTCTACTGCACACCACATTGGAAAGCAGCTGAAAGGCTTGAATGATGAAGGGGAGGTGGAGAACATGGAAGAGTGAGTGAAAAAAGAAGAATTAGAGCAATTGACAAAACAACCTAATCAGTGACTTTATGCAGAGGTTGAGCATAAAGAATCCATCACCGTACAATATCAGAAATCGCAGCTCTTATCTAGTTATTATTCACCCCAAACCTCACCCAGCATCAATAACTCCACTTAATCTATAAACCACCCATAGCATGGCCTCTCCAATCCAGCCTAAATATTGATCATAGAATCATAGTGTCACACAGTGTGGAGACAGGCCCAGGCCAACTTGCCCACATCAACCAATATGCATCATCTTCACTTGTCCCACCTGCCTGCATTTAGCCCATATTCCTCTAAACATGTCCTATCCCTGTGTCTGTATAAATGTTTCTTAAACATTATGATAGTACTCCCTGAAAGATTTCCTCCGGCAGTTTGTCCCATTATACCTACAACCGTTTGTGTAAAAAACAGTGTAAAAAAACTCCTCCAGTAACTTTTACATTTTTCTCCCCATATTGAACCATGTTATATTTCATTTCAGTCATTTAGTTTTTGTTTGTTGATGCACTTAACCACAGAGAAACAATTAAAGCTACCACAACATAATAATTCCAAATGTATAAATCAGATCATGGCACATTCCATATTCAAAAGTTAATAAAGCACCTTCAGGCATTCCCTTAATGCTTCTCTCCCAAGTCCTTTTGCCTGTCCTTGTGCTAACCCAGTGAAGGCAGCACATGTGGTGGACAGCTCCTGAGTATAATGGAAAAGCCCTGAAGGAATGGGTTTCCCAGTTATTCACAGCAGGGCCTGCACAGAAATTGCCACAGGAGATCATAATTTTCCCATGGGCAATTCACCACTTGCAATGGAATAAAGAATTGTCTGTAGTTATAGAAGATAATCTTTCTGAGGAGTTAATATTCAGTCAGTGAAAGTGCACAGAGAGAAAAATGAAAGTATTTTCATAAAATAAAATTGAAGAATCTTTAAGTCATAGGAATATAGTGTAGCAATATGGTGGTAAAAGGATTTGAGTATCGGAGCAGGGAGGTTCTACTGCAGTTGTACAGGGTCTTGGTGAGACCACACCTGGAGTATAGCATACAGGTTTGGTCTCCTAATCTGAGGAAATAAATTCTTGCCATAGAGGGAGTACAGAGAAGGTTCACCAGACTGATTCCTGGGATGTCAGGACTTTCATATGAAGAAAGACTGGATAGACTTGGCTTGTACTCGCTAGAATTTAGAAGATTGAGGGGGGATTTATAGAAACTTACAAAATTCTTAAAGGGTTGGACAGGCTAGATGCAGGAAGATTGTTCCCGATGTTGGGGAAGTCCAGAACAAGGGGTCACAGTTTAAGGATAAGGGGAAAATCTTTTAGGACTGAGATGAGGAAAACATTTTTCACACAGAGAGTGGTGAATCTCTGGAATTCTCTGCCACAGAAGGTTATATTTAAGAGGGAGTTAGATGTGGCCCTTGTGGCTAAAGGGATCAGGGGGTATGGAGAGAAGGCAGGTACAGGATACTGAGTTGAATGATCAGCCATGATCATATTGAATGGCGGTGCAGGCTCGAAGGGCCGAATGGCCTACTCCTGCACCTAGTAGGTATGTTACAAAACCTACCTGAATCGTGGCTGAGCATCTGCCCCACCCCTTGTGTGTGATTTTGGCACTGTTTGGAGGGGGCGGGTTTAAAACGCGATTTTTACTAGGCTGTTCCAATCGCAGATGTTCAGCCTAGTAAATCATTAACGGAGAATCGCTGCAAGACCCGGTCGCAAAAGCTATTATTAGTTTTATAGGCCTCGAATAATAGATATAATAGTTTTAAAAGCTCTCGTTCACTCCGCAACCTCTCGCAGCCCCAGGGTTTTATATAAAGCAAACTATTAAAGGTATGTACCTTATTTTTACATTAAATGGGGCATATATATAACCCTGAATATCAAGTTATCTATAGCGAGGTTCATTTTGGGCTTTTTATATCCCGCAGTATTTTTCTCGGCATTTGAGGGCACTAATCCAGCGCGATGTCAACGTTCTAAACCAGCGCGTTCCACATGAACCCACTAGAAAGCCGATTTAAATGGGCATTTATTTACAGCAATTGAACACTAAATTCCTTCCATTTGGCCTATAAATTAATGTAAATTAGATATAAAAATCATGTTATATTGTGAATTATTTGTGAATAATCTTTGGACACTTAGGCTATTTAAAAATGTTAATCTTTCCTTAAGAAATGGGCTTTTGACTATCCAAGATCACAGCTTTTTTGTAATGTCCATTGAAAATCAATAGGGAACAAGATGCTAATTTCCGAGTGTGTAAATGGCCATAACTTTTTTAATACTTGAGATATGAAAGTGAATTTGGTGTCAAATTAAACTTATTGTTATGCTTTATCTGATGGGATAAATTGCAGACTTGATTTTTAAAATCTCAAAATTTTGTAACATTGCTACACCTAGTTTCTATGTTTCTATGTAATACAGATATCACTGTACCCTAATTATTACACATGGCAATAAAAGACCTTTGACACCTTTGAAACTGAAAAATGCTGGTACAGCTGCACATAGATGCTGTTTCACATCACATGAGACGTGGTTCTATCCTGACTACCGGTGCAGTCTGTGAGCAGTTTGCACGTTCTCCCTGTGACCGCATGGGTTTCTTCCGGTTGCTCCGGTTTCCTCCCACATCCCAGAGATGTGCGGGTTTGTAGGTCAATTGGCCTCTGTAATTTGCTCCCAGTGTGTAGAGAGTGGATGCAAACATTTGATATAAATAGAACTTCAGGTAGTGTGAACAAGTGATCGATGGTCAGTGTGAACTTGGTGGGCCGAAGGGACTGTTTCATGAAGTATCTTTCCAACAATCAAAATATCCAGTCCAAAACATTTTTCTCACTCAAAATAGTGTTGGGAAACTGACAGAGTAGCTAGAAGAATATTCATAGGCAGTGTAAGTAATTGTTGCGATAAACATGCAAAACATGGCTGATTCTTAAGCCATTGGCAATAAGTTGAGCATGATAAAACACACAGCAGTATTTAGTTATAGAAATATTTTCCAATGTTAAAAGGGAAAACAGTTGTGATGTTTATATTCTGCCTACTGTGAGCATCTGTACAAATCATAAAGCTTACTTTCTCCAATGAAGCTTGTTATAAAGGTACAGAGTAGCAATAAATAAAATGGAAACAATTATATTAGAGGTTTTATTTGAAACTTCACTGATCTCGCAAAGGCTAAATTCAACAATATATTGTGTCATTAGTTTGCACTATTCAGGAGAGCGCACAGAGCGAGCCAACTTCCATGATTGTGGAATGCAGATAACACTGGTGAGATCATGCGTAGGCTTGGCGATCGTTTCCAACCTGACCTCCCGGTGGCTCAGCACTTCAACTCCCCCTCCCATTCCATATCTGACCTCTCTGTCCTGGGTCTCCTCCATGGCCAGAGTGAGCACCACCAGAAATTGGAGGAACAGCACCTCATATTCCGCTTGGGGAGTCTGCATCCTGGTGGCATGAACATTGAATTCTCCCAATTTTGTTAGCCCTTGCTGTCTCCTCCCCTCCCTATCTCTCCCTCAGCCCTCAGGCTCCTTTTCCTTTTTCCTTTCTTTTCCCTGCTCCCCCACCCTCCCCCCACACCCCATCAGTCTGAAGAAGGGTTTTGGCCCGAAACGTTGCCTACAGAATTTCCTTTGCTCCATAGATGCTGCTGCACCCGCTGAGTTTCTCCAGCATTTTTGTGTACCTTCGATGTTCCAGCATCTGCAGTTCCTTCTTAAACACTAAACATATTGTTCATTCACTGGCTACTTCAGCAGATGACTAATCAAGTGCATGGTTGACCACAGTTAAAGCTCGAATGTGGTGATGTTGGGGAGAGGTGGTGATGGTGAGGGAGGAGGGGGAGGGGGGGTGTCAGTGGTGGTGGTGTTTATACAATGGATTTAACAGCAGATGGTAGGCAATCCCCATCTGAAGCGGACCCAGAAACTAATGTGGAGTGACCCAATGTGGTAGAGAACAGACTTTATAATCTTCTGGAGTAGAAACAAGGAAATGCAGATGCTCGTTCACCAAGGAAGCCCACAAAGTCCTGGAGTAACTCAGCGGGTCAGGCAGTATCCCTGGAGAACATGAATGGGTGACGTTTTGGGTCAGGACACCTTCTTCAGACTAAAGAAGGGTTGTGACCCAAAACATCACTGTCCATGTTCTCCAGGGGGATGCTGCATGACTTATAATTTTCTGAATTCATTTTCATGGTCTTGAAAAAGAAATGGAAAGGTGGCGAAATGTTACATCCGTGACTACACTTCAAAATAACTTCATTGGTTTTAAAGGGATTGAGCTTGTAATAAAATGGATGTGAAAGGTATTATAGTAATACTTTCTTGTGACCTCTTTCCACAGGAGGACAAACATCTGCCAGAACCTCCCTTGGAAGGAAATGAGACAGATAGTCCTGGAAGTCAATGTCAGCAGTCAAGTTTCAAGGACTTGAATGCCAGAACATAAAACAGTATAGCACAGGAACCAGGCCTTGTTCCCACAATGTCTCTGATGAATATGATGGCAAAATAAACTAGTCTCACCTGCTTGCACAGGGACCACATCCCTCTATTCCCTGCATTTCATGTGCCTATCTAATAGCCACTTAAATGTCACTATGTTATTTGCCTCTACCACTCCCTCTGTCAGCATGTTCTTGGCACTCGGCACTCACCACTCTTTGTGCAAAAAAACTGGCCTTGCACCTCTCATTTAAACTTTGCCCCTCCTATCCATGCCTTCTAGTCATTGACATTGATTTGGCCTCCACAGGCATCTGCAGCAATGAATTCCACAGATTCTCCACCCTCTGACTAAAGAAATTCCTCCTCACCTCCTTTTGAAAGGTATGTCAAGACTGAAGCTTACACATTTTGAACTTGGAAATTCAGGAGATGAGTTGGTAATTTAGTTCTGTTCCTGGAGGAAATACAGAATCATTACTGCATCGTGCCAGGGTTTATTCTTTATTACTCGCTGCATAATAATCCAAGCAAATTACATCTAGAACTATGTGGGAATAAGAGATGGTGATGGTGGTGGCAATCTCACAAGTGTCTGAGCTTGGTGCTGTCATGCTTATTTGACTGAGGCAGATGGGAGGAAGGTGTAACTGATAGTCCCAAAGGTAATTTCATTTAAAACAAGGAAGACAGAGACTGTTTTCTACCATTTCAGAAAGGATTGTTGGAAATTCCACCATCTGTTTCCAATTGAAAACTAACCTGTACACTTCCTACCTCCCTTGAATGCAGAAAATCTCTTCTCACAAAGTGGCTATACTGCATGCAAGGGATTTATAATATTTTTAAAACCATGTCTATCCTAAAGAGATGTTGTAGAGGTACTTGGAATTTGTAATCTTCAATTACTCTGTAGAATTATGAACCTATAGGGAAATGATTCTGTCACTTGAAGTTTCGGGAACAAAATGTCAGCAGGCTCTATCATTATTGCACTGCATGGAGCAAAGTAGTCATACATTTAACAACAATAGGCTTCAGATTAAGTGTCGGTACATGGAATTAATGTATGTTTCTATGATCCATGACCCTATGCCTTTAATATGAGCATCAGGCCATAAAAAAGAAACAAGTCATTTATTCCTTTCCTGCATTGACTTTAGCGAAACAGCGCAGAAATAGGCCCTTCGGTCCACCAAGTCCATGCTGTCCAGTGATCACTCCACACACTTGCACAATCCTACATACTGGGGACTATTTATTGTTGTACCAAAGCCAATTAACCTACAAACTTATACGGCTTCGGGAGGAAGCCAGAGCACCCGGAGAAATCCCACACAGATCGTACAAACTCAGTACAAACAACACCCATAGTTAGGATCAAACCTGGTTCTCTGGCACTGCAAGACAACAACTCTACCACTGCACCACTGTGCCACCCTTCAAAGAGACAAAAAAATGACACTGCCTTCAGTAAATTCATATTCTAATCAGATCTAATTCTGTATATTGACATTTTTCCATTTATCTGTTAACATGTTAATACCTTTAGCTAACAAAGAAAAGCATTAATCTTAAATTTAAACTTCACAGTTGACCTTATATCAATAGCCATTTGCTAAAGATAATTACAGACTTCGACCATGTACCACACATAGCAACATTTCTTAGCTTCATTCCAGGAGGGTTCTAATCTGTAGATTAAGCATCCTCACCCTAGAATCTCCAATCAATGGAGAGAGTTTATTTCTATCATCCCATCAGTTCCTATTGATTTCTGGATAGCTTCAGTGAAATTACTTCAATTTTCTAAATTCAAGAGAATGCTACCATATTTCCATAAACTTATATCTCAAGCTTTGGCAGGCTGGTATCATTATCATTATTTTATCTGCAATCCAAGGCCAATATATCCTTCCTAAGGTTGTGCACAAACCTGGCCATTATATACCTGTAGCTACAGCATATGCCACTTGTTTGTGCATTTGTATTGCAGTCCTCACCTTACAAAGGCCAGCATTCCATTAGATAGTCAAACACAGCAATTTAAATGATTTCTCTACACTCTTGTTGTGCAGTTCTTAATCACTTTATTTCAGTAAACAAACATTAGTGTAGTAGATGTTTCCCAATATTTTCTTGTCTTGTGTGTAACATCAGAGATGAATTATGCTCTATGTGAAAAAAATTGATTTGGGTTCATATTTATGTCACTATTAAACACTTTGTGGTGAAATCTTATAAAAGCTAAACAGTACAAGCAAAGCATGTAGCAAAGAATCCTTTAACTATACAGTAACCATGACAAGAGCTACCAATCAACTCATGTTCAGCCTTAAATTCCTCAGAGCTTAATTTTGTTTGACAGGACTTGATACATTGTACTAATTAATTTAGCATTATGTCAGGAATAGATTACAAGGTCAGCTATTGATGTGAACAATGTTACGAGAAAGACATAATTTTCAAAATTTTAAAAG
The DNA here is from genome assembly GCF_028641065.1 of Leucoraja erinaceus. Lineage (NCBI taxonomy): Eukaryota > Metazoa > Chordata > Chondrichthyes > Rajiformes > Rajidae > Leucoraja > Leucoraja erinaceus. The sequence continues at coordinate 79,407,728 of NC_073377.1, forward strand.
AATGAGAATCGGACATCTCGGCTTCAGTGATGATAACTGCAGTTCTAAACATTAGAGTCAGACACATTAATATCACAGATGGAAGGAGACTCAAGAGATTTTTTTCCAGCATCATATGTAAACTAGATGACACATACAATGTTTTGACACAAGCTTGCATTGTTGCCCACCACTTAAAATCAACACTTTTTAGCGTCTTTAATCTATTCCAAAATTCAATGATTTGTGAGAATATTTAATGCATAGTTTAGGTTATTTTCATCAGCAGGAACCCAATATATTAAGATGGAAAAGCAAATGGTCCATGTTACAAAAAAGAATGAGGGTTAACTTTCCAAGCTATGATAATACAACACAGTTTTAACAACTTATATCCTGGTGCAGTCTTTTGTGCTTTTGTACTGCTCATCTGGAGAGGAAGATCAGTTCTTCACCTTGCTTGGATATGAGTTATAGGCAAAAAAATTTGAATATGAGGAAACGTGAAGGACACAGCCAACATGGGCTCTGAAGACTGAATGGAATTCTTCTTCATCTGTTCTACATTGATTATATTTTTGGTGCTACAACTCACAAGTAACGTTTTATGTTGTATGTGCAACAGAGGATCCTGACCCAAAACATCACCCATCCTTTTTCTCCAAAGATGCTGCCTGATCAGCTAAGTTATTCCAGCACTTTGTGTCAATCTTTGGTATAAGCCAGCATCTGCAGTTCTTAGTTTCTACATTTTGGTTGTTTAGTCGATCTAATTGCCTGCTACATGACATAAAGCAGGTGTGCTTGCGCCATATTAGGCCTGTAGCGGATCAATTTAAAGTTGCATTTATTGAGAATAACCAGAGCAAAATATTATATTTGTGAGTTTCGATTTCAGTTAAAAAAAAGAATGCTACTGGAGGAATTTAACAAGTCAGGCAGTAAAGGGACCATTGGGCTGCAAGAAGGGACCTTCATGCCGTGGCCATATTCTGGCAGCAAGCCTGGCTCAACAATGGCAGAGCCGGCAAACCCGCCTAAAGAGGGAAGCTGCTGAGGCCCCTGCCCATCCTCAAGGATTGGAGAACCAGAGAGGAAGTTAATGGATATCATCAGTGCCAGATGTAAGAACTAAGGGCTGATAAGAAGAACCAGGATCTTACCTTCTGTACCTTCAAGGATGACTGCAGAAGGCACTCCCGGAGCAAAAACAGGTTAAATGGTGACCGGGCGAGGTGAAGGACAACGTTTCGCTAGACGATCCAGATCGAGGTGACGACTGCAATGAGCCTTTATCTGCAGCTTGCACTTTGAAAATCCACCAATTCTTTGATATGGTCTTTTGGGCTATTTGGGTGATTCTTTTATATGGTCTCAATGGCCTATTTCTATACACTTTGTACTTAATCTGGAATTGTTTTTATGCATAGTAATAATTTACTGACCTGTATGCAAAAATAAATTCACAGCACAAAGTGTATAGAAATAGCCCATTGAGAACATATACAAGAATTGTTGAACTTTTGAACCACTGAACTATCTGTGGAAGGAAGTGGAAAGTCAATGCTTTGGGTCAAGACATTTCATCTGGACTGCCCTTGAAGCTTTGCTTGGAAAAAAAACCTCTTAAACGAGATTACACCATGTTCTTCGATGAAAAGACTTAGAATTAACTGATTAACATCTCGTCAGCTAACTGATGTATATTTTGTTGATTTGTTTATTTAAATGACTTCAGTAGAGAGGAAATTCAGGTGCAGTGCTTAGATTCTCATCAGTTTGCTTCATAGCAGTGAAAGTTGAAACCTAATCCAAAATATTCATATTTGCAAATTTCAGCATTGTGTGTTTGATAAATATTTTAATAATCTTTTTCCTGAATAATGAATAATAAAGAAATGAATCATATACAAAGGAAATTTGGCATTTTTTGAAATAGGAGCTTCTTGCATTTGAAATAAATACCCAACAGATCAAAATATTTATTTAGAAATCTTGGAAAATTCATTAATTCTGTTATCTATATATTGCTTGCGTTGGTTCTGAACGGAAAAAAAAATTATACAAACATTCGAGGAGTCTGTAATTTAGATTGGTCTTTGAATCGATAAAGGTGGATGCAGAGTTTAGAGTATGCAATATTAAAGGGAATGGCCAATGAGTCCTGTAGCTTCAAAATCCGTGGTATTTCAATACAGCCAGTTAATTAGAATGTTAAATTTAGAGTTGTTATCAAATGCATGGAAGTGGAAGTGGGTTTAAGTGAGGACACATGCTCACAGCATGGAAACAGGCCCTTCGGCCCAACTTGCCTATGCCGGCCAAAATGCACCATCTATGCCAGTCCCACCTGCCTGTGTTTGGCCCACATCCCTTCAAACCTTTCCTATCCATGTACCTGTCCAAACATATTTTAAATATAATCTAAATATACCCAGTTAAGGAACAAATCAAAAGATGAATTTAGGAATGTTAATTATCAAAATAAAAAGAGAAATCCATTTTATCATCAATGCAGGATATTATGGAGCCCTTTGACAAAACAAGAAGGTGTTGATTATGCAATGGTGCACAGCCATGAAAGCAAGGAAAGCATGATGAACTTTCATAAAACACACCTTCAGCCACAATTGGTGTGTTGTGACCAATTCAGGGCACCACGTTTATGGAATAAATGAAGGCTTTGGAGAATTGCCATAATAATTTCTGGGTGGGGCTCTTGAGTTATGTTATTAAACTGCAGAATTGTTGTCTTTGGAACAGAGAATGTAAGGGGGATTAAAATTATTATTTTTAGTGTATAACTGGTGGTGATAGAGGGGCTAAAGGGATTGTTAACCACACACTGCAGTTCCAATGATGCAGGTTCAATTCTAAACTCCAGTGCTGTCTATGTAGAATTTGCATGTTATCCATGTGACCAAAGGGCAGTACAGTGGCACAGCTGGTAGAGTTGCTGCTTCTTAGCATTAATTGCCCAGGTTTCCATCCTGGAGGCTGCCTGTGTGGAGTTTGCATATTTTCCCAGTGACCGAGTGGATTTTGTCTGGGTGCTCTGATTTCCTCTCAAAGACATGTTTGTACTGTAGGTTAATTGGCCTCCACAAACTGTCCCTAGTATGTTGGTAGTGGATGAGAAAGTGGAATAACAGTAGCAAGAGATACATACAGCAAATGGAGAAGGTTAAATATATACCAGGGATAGTAATGGAGGCAGATTCAACTGTAGCATTAAACTTAGAACTGATTGAATTTCTGAAGGAAAGAAGTTGCAGGTCTAAGAGGAATTGGCGAGGAGAAGGATTGCTCTTACATAGAGCTGATACAGATTTGATGTATCATACGGTCTTCTGTTCTGTGAGAATTACAATAAAAATGTTTAATTCATGTTGAACAGCAAGGAGCAGTACACCGTGGCAGTTATCGTCGGCGCCAGCAGCAGCAAGCAGTCTGCGGCAGCTGAGGAAGCACAATCTGCCACAGGCAATGATGGTCCAATTGTATATGGCCATTGTAGAGTCTGTCCTCACCTTCTCCATCATGGTCTGGTTTGGCTCAGCCACCAACCTGGAGGCTGCAGTGAATCGTCCGTTCAGCTGAGAAGGTTATTGGCTACAACCTTCCCTCCATTGCCAAACTGTACACAGCACGGGCCAGGTAGAAAGCGGGTAAGGTCATCTCTGACCCCTCTCACCCCGGCCACAAACTCTTTGAATCACTGCCCTCTGAAAGCTGCCACAGCCAGGCATAAAAACAACTTTTTTTCCACGAGTAGCAGCTCTACTCAATAACCAAAAATCTGTAGGCTACTTTTGCTCTGGTATTTTATTTAATTCACATGTTTAATCGATAATGTTTTATTATTAATGTTTAATGTTTTATGTGTCATTCCTAACTGTCATTGTATGTCATGTTGTCAATTGCGGCCGGAGCACCAAGACAAATTCCTTGTATGTGAATACTTGGCCAATAAGCTTATTCATACATTCATTCATTCATTCAATCAATCATTCATTCATGCATGCATTCATTAACATGCACTAGTATCTTAATGTTCAATGGAAAATGTAACTGAAAAAAATAAAAATCATTTAATGTTTAAAAAAATATGCTGTTGAATGAATCGTTCCTATGTCTCAGATAGGAACCAACCAAATACTAAGGTTCTAATGTTTAAGAAGGAACTGCAGATGCTGGAGAATCGAAGGTACACAAAAAAGCTGGAGAAACTCAGTGGGTGCAGCAGCATCTATGGAGCGAAGGCAACGTTTCGGGCCGAAACCCTTCTTCACTAAGGTCCTAATTGCATTTTTGAATGTGGCCTCCTGCTGGTAACTTAATTTCTCTTAAATTCCTTCAAATTTTGTTAATGCAACTCTAAGGCATGAGCGGATATTTCTCCAAGTTTCTCCTCTTCCCTGTCCATTAGGAATTCAGAGGCAGACTAGTTCAGTTTTTGTCACTTAATATGTGTTACATTTGAAAAAGATACAGTGAAATCAAAACCTGCATCACAAAATGCTACACTGAATTACCTTTTCCTTCTTCTATATCAATGTGAAGGACATGTTGGCATATTGGAGATTATTTTTATTTTTGATGACTGTAGGATGTCTAATTAATTCTGGTGCATGATAAACATATTTTACTCTTTTGACCCTTAAGGTTAATTTTAGAAATGTTATGATTTTCTAAGTCAATTTACACCAGGTCAAAATTACCTCATTATTTTTCGAACCAGAGGCTAGCAGGATATGTTCTATTTTTTTGTTTGTTAGCTATTCCCATTGTGTCCGTTTATTGTTTTTGCACAAATAAAAGCTCAAAAACTAAAAGCTCAAAAGTAGCACAGCAGTGTATACTAGGTAGCCATGTCACCAGTAACAGTTGGAAAGAAGAACATGTACATACAGTCGATAAAAGCAAAACACAAATGTTATATTATAATTGTCAAAGCAATGAGCAGTGTAGAAAAACTTTGCAAGAATACACTGCCAGTGAAAAAGAAACAATTTTACAAGTACAGATCGCTTTTGAAAGTATTCATTTTACATCTCTCAAAATTTCCAATAATACTCAAACAAGTCAATTCGATAAGGATTTTCAGCTTTCGTGTAAAATGTAATTTGAAATAGTATTTTCATTTCTTGTATGATGTACCCGGTCACAAAACAATAATGGTTTTGTGGCGGCTCCCAAGGGTTGTGCCATCATACTGTCGAACCACGGGAGTGGTTCAGTCCAGAAGTGGCCCTTAGCCAGAGGGTTTAAAGGCAGGGGTTTGGGTGCCATCTTTCTCTTGTTTGGTCTTCCCTACAACCGGGAGGAACATAATAAAAGGTGCCTCTCAAAACACTGGACTTTGTGCTTCCTTTTGAGACCCACGCACTACATTGGTGACCCTCGATGCTCCATTGGTGTCATGATGGAGAGAAGAGAAAGCCCTACCTCCTCACAGGCCCGGCCCCAACTTCCGGACCACCCGGCCGCTCATCTGGGTCCAGCAGGCGGAGGCCCAGTTCAACCTGTGGGGCATCACGGCCGATGCCACCCGCTTCTATTACCTGGTGGGGGCCCTCGACCAGGACACGGTTGAAGAGGTCACGGACTTCCTCGCAGCCCCCCCCGGACACTGATAAATATCTCGGCCTTAAGGAGCTCCTGCTCCAGATTTATGGCCTAAGCAGGATGGAGCGTGCTGCTAGGATCCAGCATATGGAGGGCCTAGGCGACCGACGGCCATCTAGCCTCCTAAAGGAGATGGTGGCTCTACTGGATGGGCACACGCCGTGCCTGTTGTTCGAGTATACATACCTGCATCTGCTGCCGGCCTACATTTGTCTGCAGCTCACAGACGCCTCCTTTGCTGACCTCAGGGCCCTCGGGAGGCGCACCGACGCACTGTGGATAGCACGCCCTGATGACGTCAACGCGCTGGCCGCCAATGACGTCAACGGCAGGCGCGCCGATGACGTCACCCCGGCAGCTCCTGATTTCCTCCGGTGGGGCGGGGGAGCTGTGGAAGGAGTGACAGCTCCAGCCCGATGGCCCGCTCGATTGCCCCCCAGTGGCAGTGAGGGGTACTGCACCTGCAGTCCAGTGCCAGCAAGCTGCAGGCACCACCAGCGGGAGCAGGCAAGCTCCAAGTAACACAAACTTGAGGCGCTGGTGCTATTTCCATCAGCGCTGGGGTGCAGCAGCACGACAATGCTGCCAGCCATGCACGTTCCCGGGAAACGCCTGGGCCGGCTGCCAATAGTCCTCACGGCAGCCGGCCAAATTCACCACCTTTACGCCTGGGATCGGCGCTCCGGAACCCGCTTCCTCGTTGATACTGGAGCGGAGCTCAGCGTCCTGCCTCCTTCGCTGGCCGACATTCGTTCTGGTAAGCGGGGGCCCGTCCTCACCACGGCGAATGGCAGCCCAATCCGCACATATGGAGTGCGCATGGTTCCGATCGTGTTCGGCTCCTGCCATTTCTCGTGGCAGTTTACCATTGCCGACGTCTCCCAGCCATTGCTCGGGGCCAATTTCCTCCGGGCGCATTCCCTCATGGTGGACGTCAGGCGTCAGCATTTGGTCAACGCCGCTACGATGGAGCCGATCACGTTGCGTTTGTATCAACCGGTGGGACAGCCCCAGGCATCCATGGCCTCCCGCTTCGCACGGATCTTGGCCGCGTTCCCAGACATTCTGACCCCGCAGTTTCGATCATCAACCCCCAGCCACAGAGTGGTGCATTTTATCCAGACTACCGGCCCACCTCTCCATGCACGAGCACGCCGAGTGCTGCCGGATAAACTGCGTCTGGCACGGCGGGAATTTCGCACAATGGAGACCTTGGGGATCGTCCGCCCTTCGAGCAGCCCTTGGGCGTCCCCACTCCACATGGTCCCTAAGTCGAGCGGGGGCTGGCATCCTTGCAGGGATTACCGACGGCTGAACGCCGCAACAACTGCGGATCGATACCCCGTACCCCACATCCAGGACTTTGCCGCCCATTTGGCTGGGGCCACAATATTTTCAGAAGTGGATCTGGTACGGGGTTATAACCAGACCCCGGTTCATCCGGATGACGTACCCAAGATGGCGATCATGACGCCATTCGGACTTTACAAGTTCATGCGGATGCCGTTTGGCCTCAAGAACGCTGCGCAGTCCTTTCAACGCTTAATGGACGGGGTTTGTCGCGACCTCGATTTCGTGTTTGTGTACCTGGACGACATCCCGGTGGCCAGCCGCTCGCAGCAGGAGCACTGCGCCCACCTTCGGCAGCTCTGTCAGTGGCTCAGCGAGCATGGTTTGGCCATCAACCTCGACAAGTGCCGTATTGGTGTAACCGAGAGTGACTTCCTCGGCCACCGCGTGACTGCGCAAGGCGTGGTTACCCTGCCTGACAGGGTCGACACCATCCGTCGGTTCCCCGCCCACGCACGGTGCATGGCCTGCAGGAGTTTGTCGGCAGGGTGGCTTTTTACCATCGTTTCGTGCCATCCGCGGCCCACGTCATGCGGCCTCTGTATCAACTTCTGGCGGGTGGGTAGAACAAGAACGTTGAATGGACCCACGAGGCAGTGGCAGCTATTGACGGCGCGAAGGAGGCCCTTGCTCGGGCCGTACTGCTGGTGCACCCACGGGAAGATGCACCGACTGCTCTCATGGTGGACGCCTCGGAGTCAACGGTTGGTGCTGTGCTGGAGCAAATGACGGGCAGAGGTTGGTGGCCCCTGGCCTTCTTCAGCCGGCACCTCAACCGTGCGCAGTCGAAATACAGCACGTTCAATCACGAGCTCCTGGCTCTGTACCTGGCAATGCGCCATTTTTACCACTTCCTTGAGGGCCACCTGTTTACTGCCTAAACGGACCACAAGCCGCTCACTTTCGACCTGGCGAATGTTTCTGACCCCTGGTCTGCACGACAGCAGCGGCAATTGGCCTACATTTTGGAGTATTCAACATCTATCCGCTACATCAAGGGGAAAGAGAACCGGGTGGCTGACGCATTGTCCCGCCCCACTATCAACGCCGTGTTCGAGGTGGCGCCCGGAAATTGACTATTCTGCTCTGGCAGAGGCACAGCTCACGGACGATGAGGTGCCCGCCTACCGCACTGCCATCTCCGGCCTCCGCCTTGAGGATGTCCCTCTCGGTCCTGGGGGAGTAACAATCCTGTGCGATGTGTCGTCCGGTCAGCCTTTCCTGCCACCTGGCGCCGGAGGGTGTTCGAGGTGATCCACGGACTGGCTCACCCATCAATCTGGGCGACAACGGCACTAGTGGCCGCTTGTTTCATGTGGCATGGTCTGCACAAGCAGGTTGGCCACTGGGCTCGAACCTGCATTCCGTGCCAGATGGCAAAAATCCAGCGCCTCTCCAGGAGTTTGGTCTACCTCACCGGTGATTTGACCATCTCCACATAAACATTGTAGGGCCTCTCCCGCCGTCCCGGGGCATCACCCACCTTCTTACAATGGTGGACCGCTTCATGCGGTGACTGGTGGCCATTCCGCTGGCTGATACTTCAACGGCTACATGTGCTCGTGCGTTGTCCACGCACTGGATTGCTCGCTTCGGGGTGCCGGCGCACATCTCCTCAGACCGGGGGCCACAGTTCACCTCTGAGCTGTGGTCAGCCATGGCTCACTTGCTGGGTGTGCGGCAACAACACACCACGGCTTACCACCCGCAAGCTAACGGTCTGGTGGAGAGGTTCCACCGGCAGCTAAAGGCAGCACTGAAGGCACGACTCTCCGGCCCGGACTGGATGGACGAGTTGCCGTGGGTCATGCTGGGCATCCGGACTGCTCCCAAAGAAGACTTGGCCTCATCATCGGCGGAGCTCGTGTACGGGTCGCCACTCACGGTGCCCGAGGAATTCGTGCCATCAGCGCCGGGGCAGCAGGGAACGCCCTCATCCACCCTAAAGCGCCTTCGCGAGAGAGTTGGCAGGCTCGCACCCGTCCCGACATCCCGCCATGGGACATTTCGCCCACACATGCTATCAGCCCTCAGGGACTGCCCATACGTCTTCCTGCGCCGTGATGCCCACCGGACGCCACTCCAGAGGCCGTACGAGGGCCCGTTCCGGGTGCGAGAACACGGGCAGTCGACTTTTGTCCTGGACATGGGGGGCCGGCCGGAGGCAGTGGCGATTGACTGTTTGAAGCCGGCGCACCTGGACATTGACCAGCCGGTGCTGGTTGCCCAACCTCGGCCTCGAGGGCGCCCCCCTTCATGGCTCCCTCCGCCTGTCACTCCACCTGTCCTCCTGCCAGTCCCTCGACCTGTCCCTCCACCTATGCCTCCGCAAAGCCCCACGATCGGCTGACTTCCGCTCGCGGGCCGGCCGGGTCGTGCGCCCGCCGGTGCGTTTCGTGCCTCTGGTTCTGGGGGGGGGGGGGGGGTCCTGTGGTGGCTCCCAAGGGTCGTGCCATCATACTGTCGAACCCCTCGGCACGGGAGTGGTTCAGTCCGGAGGCGACCCTTAGCCAGAGGGTTTAAAGGCAGGGGTTTGGGTGCCATCTTTCTCTTGTTTGGTCTTCCCTACAACCAGGAGGAACATAATAAAAGGTGCCTCTCAAAACACTGGAATCCGTGCTTCCTTTTGAGACCCACGCACTAGAGTTTCACAATTCTTGGCTAATAGTGTCCTATTTTGTAAGTTTTTTATTGATCCATCAACTTAAGAGTTGATCTGGAGCAAGAAAAATCCAGAGGTTGACATAATTTTAGTACCTCCATTGCTTTCTGTTTTTATATCAGATATTGAGTATAATTCTTCACACCACCTGAAATTAAACCAGAAAGAATTCATTGAATCATCAGTTGCTTAGTTAATTCTCACTCTCTTAACATCCTATCCTAATGTGCACGACTTTTGAAAATTATTATGTTGCAAAAAAAATCTCAAGACATTTTACTTTTCAAAATCAAGCGTTATAAGAGAATTTTGCACAAACAGTCTGTGACCCATAACGCTGTGGCCAGTAGCATTATGTTTAGAGACCATAACGTTGTAGCTGGTAGCGCGTTGTGGCTGTTAACTACTGGTGTGTGGCAGGGAGTGGGGATGGCTGATCGGGGGGTGGGATCTCCCTGTCCGTTTGCTCCTTAATGGACGAGTGTGCCTTTTTTCTGTTCTACTAGTCAGATCCTTGAACCTGTTCCCTTGTAACATTTGGTGTAGTAGGCAGGATCTGATGAATAGATTAGAAAATGTTTGGTAAATATAAATAGCAAACAAGATGGTGCTGGTTCAGGCCACGCCCCCCCCCCCACAACAAGCTGCTGCCCTCAGTGCGGGGGGGGGGGGGGGGGGGGGGGGGCAGCAGGCAGCAGGCTGTGCTGCAGGCAAGACCAAGAACCTTGAGTCTTCAAGCTCCTCTAATACTTTTATCGGTTAACGGGGGAGAGGTTTCTTGTTGTAAATTTAACCTGAATGGATCAACACTGGCATCTGCATGTTTTGATTGACTTGTATTGTTTTGGAATGTATATGGCGACTGCTATAATTATGCTCCATTGAAAGGTCACAGTGGAGCAGTGATGGAATTGCATTATAACACATGTGGCAGCACGCTTTTTCCAGCATCAACAGATAAAACTGTAGCAGTGTGGACACAGTGAGTGTCAGTGTGACGGTGTGGACACAGTGAGCTTGCAGTGGTCAGTGTGACGGTGTGGACATAGTGAGCTTGGAGTGCCTGATGGGGACTACAGTAGGTCTGTACAGGAAGCAACGATGAAACAGTAAAGCTATGGATCATTCGGGAGAAAGCTACAATTCATATGTTTCAAAACAACAACCAAGTACTGGCAGCAACGTTTAATGACACATGCGTTCAGATTATCTCTGGTGGTATTGATGACAACATTAAGGTTTGGGACCTCCGACAAAACACGTTAATTTATACCATGCGTGGTCATACAGACTCGGTAACTGGTTTGACCCTGAGCGAGGTAAAAGAGAACATCACCAACCTCGCTGACCACATCCAGGAAGCCATGGGGAAGATTTGAAGGGTTGGAGAACAGTACAATGGCTACAACCCCCAGGGAGGATAGTGGCCTTTCGGGATGTTTGGAGGCTGGTGGACAACAATTATGCACTGGGAACTGACCATTGGGACAATCTTGTTTGCCATAATATTACTGCATTGTATATGCGGATAGGCATCATGACCGCGTGAAGTTATTACAGCCTGTGGGCCTGATGTAATAAAGCCTATGGGCCAGATGTGAGGGTAACCAGACTGTTCATGCGGTGGAATGTTATATGAGAATTTTGGCCTGAGCAGTCTGTGATGACCTATAGTGCTGTGGCCATTATATTTGAAAACCATAATGTGATTGGTGGCACTTTGTTTAAATTCCCACGTGCTAAGTTGACAACGTTATGTTTAAACGTTTGCATGCCAAACCAGCAGCACTCTGTGTATTATCTTTACCCCAAGTCTGTATTGCTGTGTGTGTCGCCTTATGAGCCAAGTCTGTTGCACGGTGTGCATAGCCTTTACCCCAAGTTTGTGTTACTTGATGCACCAGTCTGCAACTGAAAATACTTTGTTACTGAAGGAGTGGAGGGGTTTTTGCACGGATGCAGTCCCCTGCCATTGGGTGCAGTTTAAATTTGGGAGCAGCGCTTTTGTCCAGGACTAACTGGCAGTTATTGCAACGACTGATTTCTCACCTGTATAAAGGTGGGCGCTGGTACGCCATGAGTTAGTTAATGCATGAGAGGGGGAGAGAAAGGGGGAGAAGGAGAGGGAGGGGGAGAGGTAGAGGGAGATGGAGGGGGAGAAGGAGGGGGAGAGGGGGAGAGGGAGAGAGGGATAGGGAGATGTGCAGCTGTAAAACGAACCTTGCACATACGGAGATGTATTATTTTGTTCTCTCTCTTGCCAATAAATTGGATTTGTAACTTAACGGACGAGTATGCCTTTTTTCTGTGGCACTAGTCATATCCTTGAACATGTTCCCTTGTAACAACCCCTCAAATGGATTTAGTTAATTGATGAAGAGCAAGGAGCAAGGCTGTTGCTGACTCCTACATTTCTTATCAAGAATTTAAGAATGTTTACTTCCTGACTCTGATGAATATATTTTGTTCTTTTCTTTACAAACTGTACACTGATTTATTTGCATAAATTTTCAAGTTCCAGTCCAGGGGATGAACAAAATCGTTCATATTGTTTGCGGAGATCTGCATCTGCATAATGCAATAACATTTGTATTTTGCAATAATAACATCTGGACTAGTTATCTGTGTACTGTAACAGATGGCTTAATGGGAACATGTATATCTTTTATAAAAAGTGAAGGTTCAGCTCTTGTTTACATTTAACACCAAATGTTCCACAAACAGATATTCTAGAAACAAAATTTGGTGTAAGCCAACCATTGGGACCCTGGATTTTATCAGACATCTCACCCAGGAATTGTCAGTGAGTTCACCAAATCATCTAAGATAGACACAAAAAGCTGGCATAACTCACGGGTCAGACAACGTCTCTGGAGAAAGGAATAGTTGATGTTCCAGCTCGAGATCCTCTGCCAGGGGAAGGATCTCAAACCGAAACGTCACTTATTCCTTTTCTCCAGTGATGCTGTCTGACCTGCTGATTTACTGCAGCATTTTGTGTCTAGTTTCAGTTTAAACCAGAATCTGCATTTCCTTCCTGTACATTACCAAATCACCTCTCTGATTAAGATTTTCTTCCCACTCTCCCCATCCCCTCCATTGTCATTCTCCTCTCGCCCCATCACCACCAGCTCCTGTAAAAGTTCCTGCCATTTGCAAGTGATGGGGGGTGGGGGGGAGGAGGCACACTGAAAGATGTCCAGTTTATCTGTGTTCTTCCACAGATGCCATTGCCTACAAGATTTTTATTTAAAGGAAGATGGTTGACCTTAAAGCTGTGGTAGAAGTCTATTAATTTATTGGCTGCTGTTCTTGATCACAGCTTCTCACAAATTAAATCCTCAATTGTTGATTGAACTTGACAGCTGAGGTGGATGAACTCAGGACGTGGGCAGGTATATATGACCGGGACATTATATGGAGGGACAGCACTGACATCTTAATGTTCCTGTGGCAACAGGCATGATAGAGGTGGGAAAAAGTGGAGGGGGTGCGCTTTATTGATTAAGGAGAACATCATGGCAATAGTCCGAGGTGAAATTACTGATGGTTTGTCCAGTGGAGATTATATGGGTTGAGCTGAGAAATAAAAAAGGGTTGGTCACCTTATTGGAAGTGTACCATAAGTCTCCAAATCATTAATGGGAATTAGAAGAATATGCTGGGAGATCGCTGGCAGCTTCTACAGTGCATTCAGAAAGTATTCACTTTTTCCACATTTTGTTACGTTACAGTTTTATTCTAAAATGAATTAAATTCATTTTTTTTTATCAGCAATCTACACACAATAGCCCACAATAGAAAAGTGAAAACAGGTGTTTAGAAATTTTTGCAAAATAATTAAAAATAAATAACTGAAATATCACATTTACATAAGTATTCAGATCCTTTACTCAGTACTTTATTGAGGCACCTTTGGCAGTGATTACAACCTCAAGTCTTCTTGGGTATCACGCTACAAGCTTGGCACACCTGTATTTGGGTAATTTATCCCATTCTTCTCTGCAGATCCTCTCAAGATCTCTCAGGTTGGATGGGGAGTGTTGATGCACATCTATTTTCATGTCCCTCCAGAGATGTTCGATCGGGTTCAAGTCCGGGCTCTGGCCGGGCCACTTACGGACATCCACAGACTTGTCACAAAGCCACTCCTGCGTTGTCTTGGATGTGAGCTTTAGGTCGTTGTCCTGTTGGAAGGTGAATGTCTGCCCCAGTCCGAGGTCCTGAATGCTCTGGAGCAGGTTTTCATCAAGGAGATTGGCACCAACGATATAGGTAAAAAAAGGGATGAGGTCCTACAAGATGATTTTAGGGAGCTAGGAGATAAACTTAAAAGTAGGACCTCAAAGGTAATAATCTCTGGATTACTACCAGTACCACGGGCCAGTCAGAGTAGAAATAGGAGGATGTTGCAGATGAATACGTGGCTTGAAAAATCGTGCAAGGGGGAGGGATTCAAATTTTTAGGGCATTGGAACCAGTTCTGGGGGAGGTGGGACCAGTACAAACAGGACGGTCTGCACCTGGGCTGGAATGGAACCAATGTCCTTGGGGGAGTTTTTGCTAGTGCTGTCGGGGAGGATTTAAACTAATGTGGCAGGGGGATGGGTACAGGAGCAGAGAGGCAGGGGGGTGTAAAATGAGGGTAGAAGTAATAGATAGCAAGGTGAAAAGTAAAAGTGGCAGGCAAACAAAACCAGGGCAAAAATCAAAAAGGGCCACTTTTCAACATATAAGGGGTATAAGGGGTAAGAGCGTTGTAAAAACAAGCCTGAAGGCTTTGTGTCTCAATGCAAGTATTCGTAATAAGGTGGATGAGTTGAACGTGCAGAGAGCCATTAATGATTATGATATAGTTGGGATCACGGAGACATGGCTCCAGGGTGACCAAGGCTGGGAGCTGAACACCCAGGGATATTCAATATTGAGGAGGGATAGAGAGAAAGGAAAAGGAGGTGGGGTAGCGTTGCTGGTTAGAGAGGAGATGAACGCAATGGAAAGGAAGGACATTAGTTTGGAGGATGTGGAATCGGTATGGGTAGAGCTGCGAAACAATAAGGGGCAGAAAACGCTGGTGGGTGTTGTGTACAGGCCACCTAACAGTAGTAGTGAAGTTGGAGATGGTATCAAACAGGAAATTAGAAATGCGTGCAACAAAGGCAAAACAGTTATAATGGGTGACTTCAATCTACATATCGATTGGGTGAATCAAATTGGCAGGGGTGCTGAGGAAGAGGATTTCTTGGAATGTATGCAGGATAGTTATCTAAATCAACATGTAGAGGAACCAACGAGAGAGCAGGTTATTTTAGACTGGGTATTGAGTAATGAGGAAGGGTTAGTTAAGTTAGTTAGCAATCTTGTTGTGCGTGCCCCCTTGGGCAAGAGTGACCATAATATGGTTGAGTTCCTCATTAGGATGGAGAGTGACATTGTTAATTCAGAAACAATGGTTCTGAACTTAAAGAAAGGTAACTTTGATGGTATGAGACGTGAATTGGGCAAGATTGACTGGCAATTGATTCTAAAAGGGTTGACGGTGGATATGCAATGGAAGACATTTAAAGACTGCATGGATGAACTACAAAAATTGTTCATCCCAGTTTGGCAAAATAATAAATCAGGGAAGGTAGTACATCCGTGGATAACAAGGAAAATCAGAGATAGTATCAAAGCGAAGGATGAAGCGTACAAATTAGCCAGAAAAAGCAGCATACCAGAGGACTGGGAGAAATTCAGAGACCAGCAGAGGAGGACAAAGGGCTTAATTAGGAAAGGAAAAATAGATTATGAAAGAAAACTGGCAGGGAACATAAAAACTGACTGCAAAGATTTTTATAGATATGTGAAAAGAAAGAGATTAGTTAAAACAAATGTAGGTCCCTTGCAGTCAGAAACAGGTGAGTTGATCATGGGGAACAAGGATATGGCGGACCAATTGAATAACTACTTTGGTTCCGTCTTCACTAAGGAAGACATATATAATCTGCCGGATATAGCAGGGGACGGTGGGTCAAAAGAGTTGGAGGAATTGTGTGAAATCCAGGTTAGTTGGGAAGTGGTGTTAGGTAAATTGAATGGATTAAAGGCTGATAAATCCCCAGGGCCAGATAGGCTGCATCCCAGGGTACTTAAGGACGTAGCTCCAGAAATAGTGGATGCATTAGTAATAATCTTTCAAAACTGTTTAGATTCTGGAGTAGTTCCTGAGGATTGGCAGGTAGCAAACGTAACCCCACTTTTTAAGAAGGGAGGGAGAGAGAAAACGGGGCATTACAGACCAGTTAGTCTAACATCGGTAGTGGGGAAACTGCTAGAGTCAGTTATTAAAAATGGGTTAGCAGCACATTTGGAATGTGGTGAAATCATTGAACAAAGTCAGCATGGATTTACGAAAGGTAAATCATGTCTGACGAATCTTATAGAATTTTTCGAGGAGGTAACTAGTAGCGTGGATAGAGGAGAACCAGTGGATGTGGTGTATCTAGGCTTCCAGAAGGCTTTCGACAAGGTCCCACATAAGAGATTAGTATACAAACTTAAAGCACACGGCATTGGGGGTTCAGTATTGATGTGGATAGAGAACTGGCTGGCAAACAGGAAGCAAAGAGTAGGAGTAAACGGGTCCTTTTCACAATGGCGGGCAGTGACTAGTTGGGTACCGCAAAGCTCAGTGCTGGGACCCCAGCTATTTACAATATATATTAATGATCTGGATGAGGGAATTGAAGGCAATATCTCCAAGTTTGCGGATGACACTAAGCTGGGGGCAGTGTTAGCTGTGAGGAGGATGCTAGGAGACTGCAAGGTGACTTGGATAGGCTGGGTGAGTGGGCAAATGTTTGGCAGATGCAGTATAATGTGGATAAATGTGAGGTTATCCATTTTGGTGGCAAATACGGGAAAGCAGACTATTATCTAAATGGTGGCCAATTGGGAAAGGGGGAGATGCAGCGAGACCTGGGTGTCATGGTACACCAGTCCTTGAAAGTAGGCATTCAGGTGCAGCAGGCAGTGAAGAAAGTGAATGGTATGTTAGCTTTCATAGCAAAAGGATTTGAGTATAGGAGCAGGGGGGTTCGACTGCAGTTGTACAGGGTCTTGGTGAGACCACACCTGGAGTATTGCGTACAGTTTTGGTCTCTAAATCTGAGGAAGGACATTATTGTCATAGAGGGAGAGCAGAGAAGGTTCACCAGACTGATTCCTGGGATGTCAGGACTGTCTTATGAAGAAAGACTGGATAGACTTGGTTTATACTCTCTAGAATGTAGGAGATTGGGAGGGGATCTTATAGAAACTTACAAAATTCTTAAGGGGTTGGACAGGCTAGGTGCAGGAAGATTGTTCTTGATGTTGGGGAAGTCCAGGACAAGGGGTCACAGCTTAAGGATAAGGGGGATACCCTTTAAAACCGAGAAGAGAAAAACTTTTTTCACACAGAGAGTGGTGAATCTCTGGAACTCTCTGCCACAGAGGGTAGTTGAGGCCAGTTCATTGGCTATATGGAGGGGGTTAGATGTGGCCCTTGTGGCTAAGGGGATCAGAGGGTTTGGAGAGAAGGCAGGTACAGGATACTGAGTTGGATGATCAGCCATGATCATATTGAAAGGACTTCCGGTGGCGGCATGCTTTGCTAGCAGTCGCAAATCTTCTAGCTCCGCTGAAAAAATCGCGATTTTTCGCGTTAAAATCGGGTCTGGAGGTCGGGACCGATTTTAAAGACTTACCGGAGTTTCATGTCGCCGTGCTGATGACGTCATCAGTAAGCGCCGTGGATTTAACGGAGGGAAAATCATTTTAAATGAAAAACACATCTCCAGGTCAGAGCCCACAGAGGAAAGTGACAAAACACCTGCTGAAGACTCAGGAACATCAAGAAACTGCAAAACTAACCTCTGGAGTGGATTCTGGAATGTCTACACGTTCTAAGACTGAGTTGATCAAAAAAGAGAAAACTGAAATGGAGGAATTAAAGAACTCGGTAAGAGATTTGAAAAATGATGTGAAAGCTGGAAACTTAAATTTGATGGAAAACATACAATCCATTAATGCTGGTAATGAAAAAATACTTGCGGGCATTGGTGCTCTGCAAAAAAAAGTTGATGATGTGCAAGAAGAGCTAACGGGGAAAATTAATAAGGTGGCAGAAGAGTCCACAAAGATGTTTGAGGCTGTGCATTAAACTATTTCCGCAAATGCAATTGCAGTGAAAGATTTGGAAGCTGTTGTGGAAGAGATGGCTGGAGATATGGAGGCAATGAAGTTAGAACTAGACAGCCTCAAGAGCCAATTTACAAAAGTATCTGATAAATGTGTTGACCTAGAAGCTCGCTCAAGACGTCAAAATATACGAATACGTGGAGTGAAAGAGGGAGCTGAGGGGGAAAACGCTCGTGAGTTCACTGCCAATTTAATCAAACATGTACTCAATTTACCTGAGGCACCTGTAATTGAAGAAGCACATCGACTACCTAGATTTAAACCAAGATTTCAAGGAGAACAAGCCTACCCACGACAGATCATAGTCAAACTTCGGGATATCCCATCAGTGGAAGCGCTGATGAAAAAAATTAAACATGGAGAGAAGATGATGTATGGAAATGATTCTATTAAACTTCTACGGGACTACCCTTATGAGATTGTGCAAAAGAGAAGAAAGTTCTCACAGACCAGAGAAGCTCTTTACGGTGTCAAGGGCGTCATATGTGGAGTGTTTTATCCGGCTAGGATGCGTATCACTTTCAAGGGAATCTCAAAAACATTCACTAACCCGGTAGAATCCCTTAAATACGCTCAAGAAATCGTGGCTAAGGCAGCAACAAAAGAAGATTGATCACCAGACGTCATGAACAAATTAATGTGCTTATTCCCCCAACAAGAATATTAGTAGAAAAGTGAAAAAAGTGAATAACACCAAGCTTTAAAAATTATTATTCGCAACAGATTTTCCACGAGACATGTCTAGACATTATAATCTTCTCTTGAACATTTTTGAATCTAATTCAAGGACACTCGATGCTCAAACCAGGAAAGATTGATAACACAAGAATGACGATTTGCTGAGCTGAGAGAGAGTGAAAAATATCACATGGCTTACATAGTCTTACACAGTCTTACAAAGTATAGAGAATTATTAGTAATTAATAATTAACAATACTAATACAGAAACCGATATTGATAAAAATGTGTTATAACGCAGAAAACATGGTAATTACACAGGTTTCACAGCTCGAGTGGGGAGGGGAAGAGACTCAGGCACC
This sequence comes from Leucoraja erinaceus, assembly GCF_028641065.1. Lineage (NCBI taxonomy): Eukaryota > Metazoa > Chordata > Chondrichthyes > Rajiformes > Rajidae > Leucoraja > Leucoraja erinaceus. The sequence continues at coordinate 79,426,610 of NC_073377.1, forward strand.
TGGCTTAATTCCAGGAGCCTGACTCTGGTTAACCCTTTCAGCGAACAGCTCACTTTTAACAATACTAAAACCAATTACAAATAGTTAAGAGATAAAGAGAGAGGAATATATGTAACTGAATACATGATTAGATTTGATAAGTCGGAATGAAACATATATATATAAACTGCAATGGGGCGAAATAGAACTGATTTGGAAACGGTACCGACCCCCTAGGTTTTGGGTAATAAAGGCAGCGGGGCTAACCTCATAACATCTACGCCGGAAGCAATATCGATGTCGTATCCCACAGACGAGTGGGCCACTCACTACGGTGTCGGAAACCCAGACACCGTACATTTATTCTATATACTTTTTTTTTTATCACAATATGTCACATTCATGTGTTTTTTTTTCAAGGACAATCGCAGAGGGGAACTACCAAGAAAGTCTATAATATAAATGCTCCCAAAATAACCAGAGTCCTGAGGTATGGATGCACCATAATAAGTAAGGTCATTAAAATTGGTAAAAATGTATGACGACAATCAAAGGAAAATGGGAGGAGTCACACTATGTAGTTGGAATATAAGGGGTATTAATGAACCTATTAAAAGGGGCAAGATACTAGCTCAGTTGAAATCATACAACACGGACATTTCGTTCCTACAGGAAACGCATCTTAAACATCAAGATCAGACGAGACTGAGGGCTAACTGGATAGGCCAAACATTTCACTCTTCATTCACTTCCAAATCCAGAGGTACTGCAATTATTATTCGTAAAGGAATTCCATTTAAATCAAAGAATACTATTTCAGATAAGGAAGGGAGATATCTTATAGTAGCAGGAGAGATCAATAATACGCCAATTACGCTGGTAAATATATATGCGCCCAACTTTGATAACCCTCAATTTTTTAATAAAATTCTGAATATAATTGCAGAATTTAATTATCAAAATGTTATAATTGGAGGAGACTTCAACTGTGTTTTAGACCCTTATTTAGATAAATCGATGCAAAAACAAAAAGGTAATATGAAATCTAAAACCAGTGAACTCTTACATACATATATGGAAAACACAAATATAGCAGATGTATGGAGGATTGCAAATCCGACGGGAAGGGACTACTCGTTTTATTCAATGGTGCATAAAACATATTCACGGATAGACTATTTTCTTGTGGATACAAAATTAATTCCACATACTATGAATCCTAAATACCACATTAATGCGATTTCAGATCACTCTCCTTTAACCTTTGTTTTAAAATTAGAAGGAATGTCTATGAATAAATCGTTCTGGAGGTTTAATTCGCAACTTTTAAAAGACCCACAAGGGAGAATATATCTAAAAAAACAGATGGACTTATTTTTTGAGATAAATGATACACCAGATATATCCCCCACGCTATTATGGGAATCCTTTAAAGCATTTATTAGAGGAGTCATTATTTCATTTCAAGCTTATCAAAATAAAAAGAATAAGAAAGAACAAAGACATTTAGAAGAACAAATAAAACAATTAGATACAGATAATGCTAAAGATCCAACTATGGATAAACATAATAAAATCCTATTATTGAAATTCAAGCTAAATAAATTATTGTCAGAGAAAGTTATAACATTATTCCAAGTTACAAAACAAGAACACTTCGAATTCGGGGACAAACCCCACAAACTTTTAGCACGCCAATTGAAAAAACGAGAAAAAGAGAATGCAATACTAAAGATTAAATCAGATAGTGGGGAATTATTAACATTACCCAAGGATATCAATAAAAGATTTGCTCAATTTTACCAAAATCTATATACATCTAAAACGTCAATAGATAATAATAAAGTTTCAGAATTTCTGGAAAATTGTAACCTCCCACAATTAGAATTGAGGGAACAAGAGGAACTGGGAGCAACAATTACTTCTAAGGAGATAGAAGACACAATAAAAACACTAAAGAATGGAAAAACACCAGGACCAGACGGATTCAGTAATGAATTCTATAAAGCCTTTTACGACATAGTTACCCCACGATTACAGAAAATGTATACATACGCTTTTAAAGAGCAAAGCTTACCCGAAACATTAGCAGAATCAACGATCACATTAATACTTAAAAAAGATAAAAACATAGAAGAACCAGGCTCATATAGAGCTATTGCTTTGTTAAATACGGATCAAAAAATAATAGCGAAAACACTAGCCAGTAGACTAAGCAGGTACGTTAGTAGACTAATAAATGGAGATCAAACAGGATTTATACCTAAGAGACACTCATTCAATAATTTGAGACGTTTGCTTAACATAATGCACTCACATAAATCTCACGACCAAGAGTTATCTATCATCTCACTGGACGCAGAAAAAGCGTTTGATCAAGTAGAATGGGATTATATGATTAAAGTATTGCAAAAAATCCCATTGGGAGATAACTTCATCGCATGGATAAAACTATTATATAACAAACCTACGGCTAGAATATTAACTAATAATATATTATCCTCGAAATTTGAACTATCAAGGGGCAATAGACAAGGATGTTCATTATCACCGCTGTTATTTGCTTTGGTAATTGAACCCCTTGCTGAAAAAATAAGAACACACCCGGATATTTATGGTTATAATACAAAATATTCAAAGAATAAAATATCCCTATATGCCGATGATGTACTACTGTACATCACAAAACCACAAATTAGTATACCAAACATATTAAATTTAATTGAGGACTTTGGATCCTTTTCGGGATATAGAATAAATTGGAACAAAAGTGAAATTATGTCGATAAAACCAAAAGACTCAACACATCTCCGGAAATTTCCCTTTAAAATAGCTACAGAAAAATTCAAATATTTGGGAATTGAAATTACTAGAAATTACCAGGATATGTTTAAAGCCAATTATAATCCCTTACTCAAGAAATTGAATAATCTGATTAAATTCTGGAAAACACTTCCGATGTCCTTAATAGGCAGAATAAATGCTATTAAAATGATTTTCTTACCACAAATCCTATACCTATTTCAATCAATACCTATATATCTCCCAAAAAAGTTTTTCAAAAAATTGGACTCAGACATTACAAATTTTATATGGGATTATAAATCCCATAGAATACAAATAGCACACCTTTAATAAACGAAAAGAGCTGGGGGGTCTAGCGCTCCCTAATTTTATGTATTATAATTGGGCAGTAAATATTAAAAATATGATTCACCTGCTGGACAATTCTGCACAGCAGGCGGACTGGATGGTAATGGAAAAAGGGGACTGCTCCCCGAGTAATATAGGAGCGACCATCCTCTCACCAATAAATTTGAATAATAAAAATTATAATAAAAATCCAATTGTACATAACACAATAAGAACATGGAAACAAATAAAACAGAATTTAAAATTAAGAAACCCATTTCTTTTAATACCAATAGTCAATAATCCATCGTTTAAACCATCAATCATAGACAAATCATTTATACAATGGGAAAGAATGGGAATCCAAACGCTCGAAGATCTGTATGAATTGGGGAATTTACTATCATTTCAACAACTACAACTGAAATATAATTTGAAAAATAACCAATATTTTAAATATCTTCAAATTTGTGATTATCTGACAAAACACACAAAAAACTATCATAATATGCCTTCCGACTTATTGGATGAAGCAATGAAGACAAAGGCGGAATCAGCTAATTTAATATCGTACCTATATAATATCATTTTAAACAGAAATACCCACAACAGATGGAATTAGAAAAGATTGGGAACAAGAATTAGCTATAAAAATCTCAAAAGAGACTTGGGATAATCATTTACTACAGGTGCATAAATGTTCGATCAACGTACGACATACGCTCATCCAATTTAAAACATTACATAGATTATATTATTCAAAAACTAAATTAAATAAAATCTTCCCTAATGTTTCACCAATCTGTGATAAATGCCTGTGTCAAGAAGCTACCATAGCGCACTCTTTTGTTTTTTGTACAAAAATCCAAAAATTCTGGTATGAAATATTTGATATTTTTTCAAAATTAATCAAAATAAAACTGGTACCAAAACCAGAATGGATTATCTTCGGAATATCGGAAGGTAACCCTGAACTAAACGTGTTTCAGAAGAATTTATTTAATTACGGGCTAATAATGGGAAAAAAGCTTATACTTAAATTCTGGAAAAATGCGCCCACACCAACAATAAAAATGTGGATATCAAATATGTTTGAAACATTACATCTGGAAGAGGTGAGATTCCTCTTAGCAGGTAAAGCAGACCAATTCCAAAAGACGTGGTCTATGTTTCTGGACCTATTACAAGTATGAGGTGCAATAGTAATTTAAATAAACAAATAAATAAATAAGTGGTATCAGGACCTGGTAACGGGAGGTAAAACAACAAAAACAGACTTGGTTGGTAGTCCCCTTTCGGAGTTTAATGTTATAATAGAGCGATTGTTCCTATTTTCTTTTTCTTTCTTTTCTAGGATCTATTTTCTCACTTTACTTCCTTCTCTAACTTCTTTTCTAAGGGGCTTTCTTTTCCCAACACTCTTGCACTTCACGACTCTCGCGCACTCTCTTTACTTTCCTTACTTCTACCTTTTTCTTAAAGCTCAAAAAAAATGAAGCGGTACATGCGGTTAGATGTGGCCCTTGTGGCTAAGGGGATCAGAGGGTTTGGAGAGAAGGCAGGTACGGGATACTGAGTTGGATGATCAGCCATGATCATATTGAATGGCGGTGCAGGCTCGAAGGGCCGAATGGCCTACTCCTGCACCTAATTTCTATGTTTCTATGTCTATGTTTCTATCTCTCTATACTTTGTTCCGTTCATCTTTACCTCGATCCTGACTGGTCTCCCAGTTCTTACCGCTGAAAAACATCCCTATAGCATGATGCTGCCACCACCATGCTTCACCGTAGATATGTTATTGGCCAGGTGATGAGCGGTGCCTGTTTTCCTCCAGACGTGACACTTGACATTCAGGACAAAAATGTTCAATCTTGGTTTTATCAGGTCAGGGAATCTTGTTTATGTGCCTTTTGGCAAACTCCAAGCGGGCTGTCATGTGCCTTTAACTGAGGAGCGGCTTTCTGGCCACTCTACAATACAGGCTTGATTGGTGGAGTGCTGCAGATATAGTTGTCCTTCTGGAAGTTTCTCCCATCTCCACAGAGGAACTCTGGAGCTCAGTCAGAGTGACCATCGGGTTCTTGGTCACCGCCCTGAATATGTTAGCAAGTCTCTATCCTAAACCCTTCTCCCCTGATTGCTCAGTTTGGCCAGGCTCTATGAAGAGTCCTGTTGGTTTCAAAGTTTTATTTATGAGTGACTGAGGGCACTGTGCTCTTCGGGACCTGCAATGCTCCAAAACATATTTCATACCCTTCCCCAGATCTGTGTCTCAACACAATCCTGTCTCGGAGGTCTACAGACAATTCCTTCGTCTTCATTGCTTATTTTTTGCTCTGACATGCACTGTCAACTGTGGGACCTTATATAGACAGGTATGTGCCTTTCCAAATCATGTACAATCAATTTAATTTGCCACTTGAAGTCTCCTATCAAGTTGTAGAAACATCTTAAGGATAAACAATGGAAACACGATGCACCAAAGCTCAATTTTGAGTGTACAGCAAAGTGTCTGAATACTTACGTATATGTGATATTTCAGTTATTTATTTTTAATTATTTTGCAATAATTACTAAACACCTGTTTTCGCTTTTATATTATGAGGTATTGTGTATAGATTGATGATAAAAAAAATGACTGTAACCAATTTTAGAATAAGGCTGTAATGTAACAAAATGTAGAAAAAGTGAAGGGGTCTGAATACTTTCTCAATACACTGTAGATGAATAGGGTTGTCATCGTAGGAAGATTTAACTTTCCAAACAAAGACTGGGATTGTGTGATACTAGGGGATCACATTTCCCGTGAGGACTTACTTTGTATAAAGAAGTGGCTCACCTAATTTGTAGTTCACATCCTATTCTCAGCTCCCTCTGACAGAAGAAAGATAATCCAATCCACTCATGTAGCGGGATCAGATAGGATTAAAACCGTCTCTGCTAGCAATGTCGATGAAGAATATACAACATATAGTGGGGATTTGTTAAAAAAAAGCAATTTAGATTAGAAAGACAAGAGAAATAAAGTGAGATTATAAAAAAATTGTCGCAAATATTTTAATGCAAGATAAGTGAATGATTATGTCACTGATGCATAAATGGAGGCCCAATTATTGCAATTAAGTCAGGAACGAGAAATATAATATAATGTTGATGATAATTAGAATATGCAGGCAGTACGAAGAAGTCAAATATTGGTAAAAATAAGTACTGACAAGTGATTAAACCAGTGAGTGGGACATTTTCAGGCTTCTCCCATATAATTCTTAATTTGACTGAGTGTACTGGTTTGCCAGAGATGAGGGAAACAGTACACCATACAATTGCCCATTCTTGCTGCACAGATAGCATTAAAACTATTACCTGATAAGCACTTTTGGATACTCAATTACAACCCCTGCAGCAACAAGTGCACATTATCACAATATTATGCAATTAAGTCAGGAACGAGAAATATAATATGATGTTGATGATAATTAGAATATGCAGGCAGTAAGAAGTGAAGCCAAATATTTGTAAAAATATGTGTAGTGAAAAGCGATTAAAGCAGAGAGTGTGAAATTTTCAGGCTTCTCCCATATACAGGTGCACAACTTTTATCCGAAGATCCAAATAACGAAAACCTCCGAATAGCGACATTTTGTCGGTCCTTGAAGAAAGGTCCTTGAAAACGTTCACCGAGAGTGGCCCGCAGAGGTGACAGCGGAACCTCCGGTCGGTCCTCGAAGAAAGGGGAACTAAATCCCCATTCATAAAAGAGAAGGTGAGGGTATATTGCGCGGGAGGGTTAATAATTGACAATATGCTGCTACCTGCCCGCTGAGTTAAAAAGTTCCCACGGTAGACTCAAGATACACAGTGTAGGCAGCAGCAGATTGTCGCTCCCTTCAGTTTCACCCCACCTTCACCCCTCTGCTCCCCGGCTATGTGTGTGACCCCATCCCTCCCCTCTCCAGCTCATTGCACCGGCGCGGGGGCTTTGTACTGTCTTCACATCAGCGATGGCAGCCAGCAGGCCAGTGCAGTCACCGGAGACGTCAGGACCAATTGGACGTCGACCACCAGGCCCACCGCAAGCACGGAGAACCCAGAGACCCACAGCAGCCCAGCCCCGCTCCAACTACAGAGGAACCTGGGTTGCGGATGGCGGGGCGCAGCTCGGGGCGTCGTAGGGGCCCATCGGGGAGCAGGTTCCTGTTGGTCCTGACGTCTCCGGCCACCTGCTATCCTCCGGGAACTGTACCGCCCTTGCAGGAGAGTGGGGTTGTTTGCAGTTGCAGAGGGAGGAGACAAGGGCGGTACAGTTCCCAGTCTCAGCTCCAGTCCAGGGGGGTGGCCGGAGACGTCAGGACCAAAGGGACAGCGACCCCCAGGCCCACTGCAAGCACGGAGATCCCAGAGACCCACAGCCAGCAGCAACTCCAGCCCAGTCCCGCTCCAACTCCAGAGGAACACGTAGGGGTAAAAGCGAATGGTGTGCAAGGTGTTCTTGGGGTGGCGCAGCTCGGGCTGTGGGCAAACTGCCACTTGTCCATCGGGGAGCGGATTCCTCTGGAGTTGGAGGGGGAGGGGGGTATTGTGCTGTTTGATCGCCCCCTGCTATCCCAGGGACAGGGAGACACAGCGGGTTTTTAGACTGGTGGGCAATCACTTCCAAAGTTCTGCCCACACAGTCAGTACACCTCTCCTACACTGCATTTCATACAAACATTTATTCTGCAAGAAAAAACAACATTGATGACTCAAACTCGTGACCGAGTAACTGCCGGGATCAAGGCGCAAACTCTCGACCTTGCGGATATGAGCCGAACGCTCTACCACTGAGCCAGCCATTAAAATCTACGCTAAAAAAATTCCATTCCGAAGACCGACAAATTCTGAATTACGAAAAGTGTCTGGTCCCAAGGCTTTCGGATAAAAGGTTGTGCACCTGTATTTCTTAATTTCACTGAGTTTGAGTACTGAGTGTACTGGTTTGCCAGATATGAGGGAAACCACAGATATTATTGTCTGGTTGATTGAAGGCTAAATTGCTCTCCATGCTGTGATTAGTTGACTACTCTATTTTAGCTACATCACACAGCCATTGAGCTAATTCCAGGCCATTTCTACTTGAATAATAATTAATATGGAGAAATCGAGGAAAACCAGCACAAAGTAACCAAGAAAGCAAGATTGAAATTGAACTGAATTAAAATAAAATATAATTGGATTGAATCCAATTGCTATATGGTTCAGAAAGTAATACCAATAGATTTCAATGGTTTCGATTATTGTATTGGGAGAAAAATCATATTTGCAGTGGCACGGTTTGAAAGGTTAGTATTGGAATTGGGTGGGTTTCTGTTATTTTAGTTTTGGTTACAGATAGAAATAAACCCAGATGGACATTATTCTGTCAAAACCAGTTAGAATTGAAACTCTGCAGCACTGAGACATGTCACCTGGTATAATTGATTGTAATCGTTTTAACAAAATAAATCAGGTACCTGAAGGAAGCAGATTGCAAACTATGGCTGCAAAGATAATGCTTGCTGTGAACGACACAATCTTGACGGGGCAAGGACCCATCTCTGGCAAGTGGGTTACAGCATCAAAAGACCTGGAACAGTCAGCTCTTGTGCCCTTGATGATCCTTCAGGAGATGTCACTACCATGCCGGTGGGTTAATCAAAAGGCAGTGTCTCTCAGAGTACTTCATTATCTCACTTCCGGACTTCCGGTGGCGCCATGGAACAGTAAGAAGCGCTCCATTTAGCTCCGCTCCAGAAAATGCACTAAAAACGTTAAAAAGCCTGCAAAAGGAAACGGGACCGATTGAAAAACACTCACCGGGTATACCTGACATTGCGTAAGTGATGTCATCAGAAATCGCCGCGAACTAATGGGGATACCGGCACTTTTAAATGAGCAAAAGGAATTTACCAAAGCTGCCCCCGACAAGACCTCTAACCAGACTGCGGCTCGCTCATGAGTTGGAGAAAACACCTCTAACAACACCTGAAGGATCTGAAGAGGAAACTGAAGGACAGAAATTTATTGCTGATATGGAAGCAAAAGTAAAAGAACAAGAACAAGCTCTAAGAGAATCTGTGACAAAGGACTTTCTTGAGATGTTGCATAAAGAGCTTTCCCTGCTGTCTACTCAGCTGGGAAAGTTAGCAACAAGATTGGATGTTGGGAATAAGGATATTGTCGATTAAATTGGTATTCTACAGGACCGCATTGAAGAAGTAGATACCGATCTAAGAGAAGGAATTCAACGGGTTGAAGAAGATTACAATAAAAAGCTGGAGCCCATTCTCATTACTTCTGCAGAACAAAACAAAGCTATTAAAGATCTGGAAACTACAACTATGGACATGTCTGGAGCGATGCGAAGAATGAAAGAAGATCTAGACCGAGTTTCTGGGCAACTGGCCAGAATGACCGACAAATGCCTCGATCTCGAAGCTCGGTCCAGACGGCAAAACTTAAGGATTGTCGGAGTGAAAGAAGGGAAGGAAACTGGAACACACCCTCGGGTTTTCACTGCCAACCTACTTCAACAAGTATTCAAGCTGTCTGAAAGACCGAAAATAAATGCTGCTAACCGAGTTCAGAGAGCACACTCACGGGTCGGAGCTCCACCAAGACAGATTATCCTGAAACTTCATGACATGGCAGTTCTTGAAGACATTATGAAGAAAATACCAACCAGAAAAAATCTAATGTTCGAAGGAGAAAGTGTAGGATTCTTCAGAGATTATCCAGCAGAAGTGGTGAAGAAATGTGCCCTTTTTACAAAGACCTGGCTGATTCTTGAAGGAATTCCACACCTGAGATATGGAATAATATATCCTGCCAAACTGAGGGTCGCATATAATGACTCGGAGTGTTTCTTTATTGATCCAGAAGAAGCATTTAAATACACGCAAGACTTAACAAAGGACATTAAAGGATAAATAAAATGCCACGGCTTTGCTGATGTATACCTTTTATATGTATTTATAGGGGGTGTTACGACTCCTGAAAGCAGGTACTTCAAGAGCCGAGTAACATAAATCAACAACCAGGTTCAAGTTCAAAACTAGTTTAATTACTTCACTTGAGAACAAAAACCCAAACCTGATTCAAACAATACAGTCAGGAAGGTGACTGACAAACAATTTTAACAGTTGCTCCAGCCAGTCATGCGATGGGCCGTCGGACTGGAGACTCTAAACCCGCCTAAAAGATATGTAATCCTGAAACAAACACACAAAAACAGTCAAGCTAGCCCTCATCCGTCCCAAGTCAATATGTGTTAACATGTACTGAGGAAGATACATAAACTCCTCTGCCATGTGGCCAGAACCCCCACAGCTCACACCAGCCGTGGTGTTCACTGCCTTGTGAAGGGCGAAGAAGAGAGAGAATGCTGGGAGACTCTGCTTTTAAGCTTCGGACGAGTCACATGATGCAGCTTGGCCAATCGGTTACAGGAGCCTTTAACCCCGTGATTCCCGACTCACAGCCACGAGGCCTGCACTCGAGAGAAATCAGAGGAACAGGTGAGTACCATATAACACCAGGAGAGGGAGCGCATAACACCCCCACCCTAAGATACTGAATACATTTCTGAAAACAAACTAAAGAACACCACCAAATTTCAGAAACTATTCAGTAGCACAGACATCACTGGCGCGACAATGCGTCAGCCAAGACATTATCTTTTCCATGGATATGCCTGACTTTCAGGTTGTAGTCCTGCATTCGCAAACTCCAGCTCATTAACCGTCGGTTATTATTTTTCATCACATGTAGGAACACCAGCGGATTGTGATCAGTATATACGACGACGGGAACATTCGAGGAGCCAACATATACCTCGAAATGATCTAGAGCCATTAACATTGCAATGGTCTCCTTTTCGATGGTAGAGTACCATTTCTGATGGTGATTAAACTTTTTAGAAAAGTATGAAACTGGATGTTCCACCCCATCAGAACCATTTTGGAGACGAACACACCAATCCCATTTTCACTAGCATCAACTGCCAACTTAAACGGCCCCTCAAAATCGGGTGCCGCAAGCATGGGTGCGCACACTAGAATGCTCTTTGTTTGATCAAAAGCAGTTTGACACACAGCTGACCACTCAAATACGACTTTCGGACTTAGCAGGTCCGTTAAATGAGCAGCCACTGCAGAGAAATTTGGACAGAACCCTCTATAGTACCCCACCATTGCCAGATACTGCCAGAGCTCAGTCCTAGAGGTAGGAGCTGGAAACACGACAATATGTTTTACCTTAGCCTCGAGAGTGCGAACGTGACCCCGGCCCACCACTTTACCAAGATACGTTACCGTGGCCTGGCCAAATTCACACTTTCCAAGATTGATGGTCAACTTAGCCTCCGCTAGATGATGAAACACCTCATTTAGGTGAGCGATGTGTTCAATCCACGACCTGGAGCACACAACCAAATCATCAAGGTATGCCTCACAATAGTATAGAAGTTGGGATGTAATGTTAAAATTGTACAAGGCATTGGTGAGGCCAATTTTGGAGTATGGTGTACAATTTTGGTGCCTAATTATAGGAAGGATGTCAACAAAATAGAGAGAGTACAGAGGAGATTTACTAGAATGTTGCCTGGGTTTCAGCAACTAAGTTACAGAGAAAGGTTGAACAAGTTAGGGCTTTATTCTTTGGAGCGCAGAAGGTTAAGGGGGGACTTGATAGAGGTCTTTAAAATGATGAGAGGGATAGACAGAATTGACGTGGAAAAGCCTTTCCCACTGAGAGTAGGGAAGATTCAAACAAGGGGACATGACTTGAGAATTAAGGGACAGAAGTTTAGGGGTAACATGAAGGGGAACTTCTTTACTCAGAGAGTGGTGGCTGTGTGGAATGAGCTTCCAGTGAAGGTGGTGGAGGCAGGTTCGTTTTTATCATTTAAAAATAAATTGGATAGTTATATGGACGGGAAAGGTATGGAGGGTTATGGTCTAAACGCAGGTGTATGGGACTAGGGGAGAATAAGTGTTTGGCACGGACTAGAAGGGTCGAGATGGCCTGTTTCCGTGCTGTAGTTGTTATATGGTTATATGGTTTATAGCACAATGTTTACCAACCGTTGAAATGTTGCCGTCGCGTTACGCATACCAAATGCCATGACAGTATATTGCAGAAAATTATCAGGTGTAACAAATGCAGAGATTTCTCTCGCATGCCTAGTTAAAGGAATTTGCCAATACCCCTTCAATAAGTCCAATTTTGTAACAAAAGAGGCACCTCCCACACGATCCACGCAATCCTCCATACGTGGGAGAGGGTAACAATCAGGTTTGGTCACACTATGAACTTTTCGAAAATCAGTACAGAACCTGTCGTCACCATTAGCTTTGGCAGCCAACAGACAAGGAGAGCTCCACGCACTACAGCTAGGCTCGGCAATGCCATGCTGCAGCATATAGTCAACCTGACTCTTTAGACGTCGACGCTTGTCTGGATTGACACGATATGGGTGTTGCTTAATGGGCACAGTATCAGCCACGTCAATGTCATGTTCTAGAATGGAAGTTTGAGATGGCACATCAGAAAACAGTGATTTACACAAGTTAACCAAATCAATCAGATCTCTCCGATGACTCTCAGTCAAATGAGACAAAGCAATGGAAGTGATTTCAACGCCTCTGAATTAGACAGTTTACCATGCGTCACCACCACAGACAAACGTGCCTCACCCACTTCACCACCCGTGTCAGGGGGCAGCACCACCACAGCCAAAACAGGCTTGGACGATAGTGTTGGACACAGTGCCTCCTTCTCAAAATCCACAGGCTTCTTCTCATGATGCTGCTTCAGCATGTTAACATGGCACAGCTGACTCTTACACCTCCGATCAGGAGTAGCAATAACATAATCCCTTTCACCCATCTTCTTTACCACACGATAGGGACCGCTGTAACGAGCCGGCAGACTTGACCCAGGAACAGGCAACAACACCAAAACCTTGTCACCTGGAGAAAAGTCCCTTCTTGTAGCCTTCCTATCAAACCAGATTTTCATTTTGGTCTGAGCAGATGTAAGATTTACCATCGCCAATTCGCATGCCCGCCGTAGTCTAAACCTAAATGTATAGACGTGCTCCAAAATACTTTGCTTCGTCCCCTCCTGCAACCACTTCTCTTTCAGGACCTTCAACGGACCACGAACAGTATGTGCAAACACCAAGTCCACAGGACTGAAACCCAGAGACTCCTGCACGACCTCACGCACCGCAAACAAAACCAGATAAACGCCCTCATCCCAATCTTTCTCAAACTCCAGACAGTACATTCTCAACATTGCCTTCAGTGTCTGGTGGAAGCGCTCGAGAGCGCCCTGGTTCTCAGGTTGATAAGCACTGGAATGACAATGCTTGATATCTAACAGCTTCAACACCTGACCAAAAACCTTAGACATAAAGTTTGATCCCTGGTCACTCTGTACAACCTTGGGCAGACCAAACAATGAAAAAAACTTCGTAAGAGACTTCACAATGGTTGGAGCAGTAATCTTCCGTAAAGGAACCACCTCCGGAAAACGTGTAGACGCACACATAATGGTCAACAAAAACTTGTTGCCAACTTTCCTCCGAGGCAGCGGACCAACACAATCTACCAAAACCCGCTCAAAAGGCTCACCAACCACAGGTAGCGGATATAAAGGTGCAGGGACAATAGATTGATTCGGTTTACCTGCTACCTGGCAAGTATGACAACACCTGCAATGCTGCCTCACATCCTTCTTCAACCCTGGCCAAAAAAAATGCCGTAAAATACGATCATAAGTCTCATTAACACCCAAATGGCCAGCAAGAGGACTATCATGAGCCAAAGTAATTATCTCATCCCTATACCTACGAGGTACCACAATCTGCTCAACAATGCGCCAGTCATCCTGACTAGATGCATCCATAGGAGACCACTTACGCATCAGCATGCCGCCCCTCAGAAAATACCCCTTTGATGAGGAATCCACTTCCACCTCTGGCACTGCACTGTCAATCAAATCAGACAAATCGGCATCACATTTCTGCTCAGCAACCAACTGGTCACGTGACATCGACACCAGCCCAGTCTCTGACACCTCACCAACTTGTGATGTAGACACACACTGCGCAACACAGGATCCACCATCCTGCTCCCCAAGAAAACTCTCACTCAAGTCAACTACATCATCAAACGTAGCTTGGTATCTTGCCATAGGTCTAGTGACAGCACATGCTGCAAAAACGTTCGGATGCTGCATAGCAAGTTTATCAGGAATCTGCAACATAGGAACAGCCGTCACTTCAGGAGTAACCAAAACTTTACCCCCAGCCAAATCGTTACCCAGAATCAACGACACTCCCTCAATGGGAAAACATGGCCGTATCCCTACAGTTACTCGACCTGAAACAAGCTCAGACTCGAGGTTAACAGCATGCAATGGCACTACCATGCCATCCATACCAAATCCTACAACTGGGATACTAGAACCAACAGAAGATTTCTCAGAAAACGGTAGTACATTATCCAAAATGAAGGACTGAGAAGCACCAGTTTCATGCAAGATGGACACCGGAACTTTACTACCCCCATCCTCCAGAGACACAAAACCATTCATGACGAATGCAGAATAATTCCTACAACCATCAGTCTCAGGCACCACAAGAATCGCAAGTGCCTTCTGCGTACTGACCAAAGCCACCGGCTTCGCATTTTTCTTTTTAAGAGCAGGACATGATCTTAAAATGTGCCCTCTCTCCTTACAATAGAAGCACATAGTGCCGTCCTTAGCCCTCAAATCCCTGTCATCTTTATCAGCCTTGACCTCCCACTGCTTCGAAGTGCTCCATCCACAGGTACAGACACACTTGTAATACCGTTACCAGCAGTACCACCATGATCAACAGGTCTCCCACTGAAACCAGTGGACCATTCGCCAAAAACAGCCTTATGAGTAAGCACATACTCATCCGCCAATACAGCGGCCTTAGACACGTCTGAGACTTTCTGCTCATTAAGGTATGTTGTCACTCTGTCAGGAAGACAGTTTTTTAAATCCTCCATTATCATCAAGGACTTTAACTGGATAAAATCTTTTACCCCCTGAGAAGCATACCAGCGTTCAAACAGAGCCTCCTTTTCGCAAGCAAAATCAACATATGCTTGGTTATCATATTTTCTGAAACGCCAGAATTTTTGGCGGTTCGCTTCGGGAACCAACTCATATGCTCTGAGGACGGCAGATTTTACAATTTCATAGTCAAGGCTATTGTCTACAGACAATGACGAATATACCTCACGCGCTTTACCAACAAGGACGCATTGCAACAGCAATGTCCACACGCCCTTAGGCCATTTCAGTGATATAGTCACACGCTAAAACACAGTGAAATATTTATCAATATCTTTTTCACTGAACGGTGGAACCAAACGAATATTTCCGCTCACATCAAACTCATGCTCTTTAGAAGAGAACCGGGAAGTATCTAATTCTTTCTCCCGGAGCTGAAATTCAGCCCTTTTGGTTTCCTCCTCAAGCTCAAGCTGTTTCATTTCAGGAACATGCATGAGCTCATCCTTTTTTAAGGCCATTCTCTGTGACTCAAGCTCCATCTCCTTCAGTTTAATGATGACCTCCATGTTCTGAACTGGCTGTATAGGAGATGTATGACTGTCAGGACTAATAGGCAACACCTCACTATTCACCAAAGCAGGCCATAACTCCATCTTTATAGACTGTTTTTTCGAATGCTAATCAATAGGCACACCATAGTTATCCGCCAGCACAATCAAATTCTCCTTAGAACACCTATCAAACATCTCCTGACGAGAAGCCTCAACAAACTCTTTCACCTTAAATTCCATCTCTAATGTAGCACCAAATCACAAGCTATTCCACCGCTCACAAGTGCAACCACAAAGCAGAGAAAAAAATTTCTCTCACAACACAGACTTCCACAGCCACCAGAAGCCTACCAAAAAAAACCCCAAAACATCTAGGGTTCTTAAAGTTTAGGACGAGCCCCATTTTGTTACGACTCCCGAAAGCAGGTACTTCAAGAGCCGATTAACATAAATCAACAACCAGGTTCAAGTTCAAAAATAGTTTAATTACTTCACTTGAGAACAAAAACCTAAACCTGATTCAAACAACACAGTAAGGAAGGTGAATGGACTGACAAACAATTTTAACAGTTGCTCCAGCCAGCCACGCGATGGGCCGTCGGACCGGAGACTCTAAACCTGCCTAAAAGATATGTAATCCTGAAACAAACACACAAAAACAGTCAAGCCAGCCCTCATCCGTCCCAAGTCAATATTTGTTAACATGTACTGAGGAAGATACATAAACTCCTCTGCCATGTGGCCAGAACCCCCACAGCTCACACCAGCCGTGGTGTTCACTGCCTTGTGTAGGGCGAAGAAGAGAGAGCATGCTGGGAGACTCTGCTTTTAAGCTTTGGACGAGTCACATGATGCAGCTTGGCCAATCGGGTACAGGAGCCTTTAACCCCGTGATTCCTGACACACAGCCACGAGGCCTGCACTCGGGAGAAAAGAGAGGAACAGGTGAGTACCATATAACACCAGGAGAGGGAGCGCATAACAGGGGTAAACTGAGAGAATATGCCTTTTTACATAAAAATGCAGATAAGATGACCAACGAACTCGCATGTGCTAATATCTAGACACCATATCAGGTTTGGAATGTAACATAAGCACCCTCAAGGCCACCATGTTTTCGAAAGAAAGATTTAATAAAATGGAATTATGCAGTACAGAAAACAAATTAAATGGAGCGGAACGTAATAATCTACTAACAAACGATATAATCAATTATACACTAACACGTTAATAATTGGATTAACTCATTTATTTTAACCTAAAATATAATATCATAATCGAATAATGATTCATTACTCTTTAAAGTTAATACTGAATAATCTCTAGATCTATGATCTCTAGTTAAGGTTCATTGCATATGTATATATTAAAATATGTTTAATCGATTTGTGTGGGCAAATTCCCAGAAACGCTCAGGCTAAACCAACAGAGAATCATCCAAGCTGGAAAGGAGCAAACAAAAGACAGACTGAGATAAACCTGGCAGGCAGCCAATATGCGGATCCAAGACTGAATTCTTGGTTAACCCCCTCTGGCCAGATGATTCTTACCTAAATATGATGATTACTAATAAAAAATAAACTTTGGGGTTTGTCTTGTAAGTTAAATACAGTAATTAAATACTTATTTAGTTTAAGCTATTAGATGAACTACTTATAGTACATGCTTAGTTGTTTTTTCTTTGTATATATTATCCGGTTTTGGCCTGTTCATTCTCTTCCATAATACTGGTTCATAGGGAACGGAGCTAAATGTAATTTAATTTACATCCACGGAAGGTTATCTAAACTCTTCCACCATTTGGTGGCTTCTTCAAAAATTATTTTCAAATAATGTCTTTTCATATCATTTATGTTATTTAGCACTGTTTTTGATTTATTTTTTTAGGGCACATTTTTCATGGATATACTTACAGAGTTCAGCAACTGGGAGCACCCACCCAATACCCAGAAGGTTGAGGTATTGTGTTGCACCATCTGAAATAAAGTAACCAATCTAATTTACAATGCAAGCTGACCCTCAAAAGAAAACTAGAGGAATTACGTTTAGTAGCTGGAATATTAGGGGCGCTAATGAGCCAATTAAAAGGGGTAAGATTCTTGCTCAATTAAAATCACTCAATGCCGACATAATATTTTTACAGGAAACACATCTGAAAGTTCAAGCTCAGACCAGGCTGAAGGCCAATTGAATCGGTCATATCACTCCTCCTATCTCTCTAAACCCAGAGGTACTGCAATATAATTCGTAAGGGCATACCATTTAAACATCAAAACACCATTGCAGGCAAAGAGGGGAGTTATGTCATAGTCTCTGGTGAGATACATTCTACCCCACTTACCATGGTAAATATTTATGCTCCTAATTTTGATCACCCACAATTCTTTAACAAAATCTTGAATATAATTTCTCAGTCCAATCAGCAAAACGTGATAATCGGGGGAGATTTCAATTGTGTTTTGGATCAATACCTCGATAAATCTGCCTAACAATAGAGACTTAATATAAAATCAAAATCCAGTGAACCTTTTAATACGTATATAAAAAATACAAATATAACAGACGTATGGAGGATTGCAAACCCTGCCGGAAGAGAATATTCCTTCTACACATCAGTACATAAAACCTATACACGCATAGACTACTTCCTAGTGGACACAAAATTAATCCCCTTTACAACTAACCCTAAATACCATAGTAGTGTCATTTCCGATCATTCCCCACTAACCTTCTCCTTAAAACTAGAAGGAATGTTCAATAAAAAATCGTTTTGTAGGTTCAATCCTCAAATACTAAACAATCCAGACGGTTGTAAATATTTAAAACAACAGATGGTACTTTTTTTTGAGACCAATGATACCAATGATACTTTTTTTTGAGACCAATGATACCGCAGACATCTCGTGGTATCATTGGTCTCATCGGTATAGATAAACACAACAAGATAGCAATATTGAAATTTAAACTAAACCAAATTTTATCTGCAAAAGTTATTAGATTATTTCAAATTACAAAACAGGAACATTTCTGAGCTGAGAAAAGTTGAAAAGGACCAGACTATTCTAAAAATCAAATCAGATAAAGGTGAATTGTTAATCTTTCCCAAAGACATTAATGAAAGATTTACCCAATTTTATCAAACATTTATACACATCCAAAACATCAACAGAAAACAGAAAAATTACAAACTTTCTGGACAACTGTAATCTTCCAACACTTAACCCACTGGAACAAGAGGAATTAGGAGCACAGATTTCCATCAAAGAAATAGAAGAGACAATCAATTCACTGAAGATGGTAAAGCACCTGGACCAGACAGGTTTAGTAACGAATTAAAAAAAAAATTCACGAGGAAATTTCACCCCGTTTATACAAGCTTTATACATATGCATTTAAAGAACAGACATTACCACAGACACTAGCTGAATCAACTATCACACTTATACCTAAAAATGATAAAGATTTAGAAGACCCCGGTTCATACAGAGCAATTGCCCTGCTAAATACAGATCAGAAAATATTAGCGAAAACTTTGGCAAGAAGATTAAGTAAATACGTTAATAAATTAATATATTCAGATCAAATGGGGTTCATATCCAAGAGACATTCATTTAATAATTTGAGCCTTTTTTAACATAATGTACTCACACAGAATGAAAGAAGAAGACATCAATTATTTCATTAGATGCAGAAAAAGCAGTTGACCAAGTAGAATGGAAATACCTTTTCACAGTACAGCAAAAGTTTCAGATGGGAGAGAATTTTATTTCATGGATAAAATTACTATATGATAGGCCGTATGCCAGAATATTAACCAACCACATACTTTCTCTGAAATTTGAACTATCCAGGGGCAATAGACAGGGTTGTGCATTATCACCACTGTTATTTGCACTTGCGATTGAACCCTTAGCGGAAAGTATAAGAGTGCATCCGAACATTCATGGCTATAATACTAAACATTCCAATCACAAAATATCATTATATGCAGATGATGAATTATTATATATCACCAATTCTCAAGTTAGTATTCCAAATATATTAAATCTTATAGAGGAATTTAAATATATGTGTATTCAAGTAACCAGAAAATATAATTCTCTATTCAACGCAAACTTCCCTCATTTAGTTACTAAACTCTTATTCAATTCTGGAAAACACTTCCGATGTCTCTAATAGGCAGAATAAATGTCATAAAAATGATTTTCCTCACACAAATTCTCTGTTTATTTCAATCAATACCGATATACCTACCTAAAACATTTTTTTTAAATCTTGAATCCCAGAATACAAACTTTATCTGGGATTATAAATCACATAGAATTTATAAACAATGACTATGTAAACCCAAAGAAATGGGCGGATTGGCGCTCCGCAATTTCTTATACTACTATTCGGCAACAATATTAAAAATGTAATCTACTGGCTGGATAACGCATGCCAACAGGTAGACTGGTTAATAATGGAGAGAGAGGATTGCTCGCCTTTTAATATAGGCGTGATTCTTCTCTCCCCAATAAAGTTGAAGAATACAATATATGAGAAAAATCTGATTATTCACAGCACTTTACGAATCTGGAGAGAAGTAAAATCAACTTTTAAACTAAGAAATTTATCTCTTCTTTCACCAATAGCTAATAACCCATCGTTTAAACCCATCTATTATAGATAAAACCTTTATTTATTGGGGAAAACTAGGAATTAAAAAGCTTGGAGATCTGTACGAGATGCGAAATCTCCTGTCATTTCAGAAATTACAGTCGAAATACAGTCTGAAAGGTAATCAATATTTTAGATATCGTCAAATTCGAGATTATTTGAAAACATATACCCATGATTATCAAACTCTGCTGCCAGATATATTAGGCGAAGGTATGAATAGAAACAGAGTCAAACCATCTAACTGTATTATTCTAAATATAAAAATTCCATCGTCAGACGCAATTAGAAGAGAACGGGAAGAGGAATTAGGCCTAAAAATTCCCAAAGACAGATGGGAAAAATATCTCTTATATATACATAATTGTTCAATTAATGTTTGACACATTCTAATCCAATTCAAAATCCTGCACAGACTCTACTACTCAAAGACTAAACTGAATAAGATGTTTTCAAATGTATCTCCTATTTGTGACAAATGTCTCCTTCAAGAAGCAACTATAACACTTTCCCTCGCCTCTTGCATAAAACTACATAACTTTTGGAAAGGAATCTTTGACATTTTCTCAAAAACATTCAAAACAAAACTGGACGCCCATACGGAACTGATTATTTTCGGTACAGCAGAAGCCTGCCCTGAGCTATCAATATTTCAAAGACGTCTCCTTAATTATGGCCTGATAATAGCGAAAAAACATATCCTTAAATTTTGGAAAAATACATCAGCCCCTACTCTTAAAATGTGGATTACAAACATGTCTGAGATGCTACATCTTGAAGATATGAGACTTGTCTTAGCAGGAAAATCAAACTAATTCTCAAAGATATGGATTCCTGTAATTGATTCATTACAAGGATAGTATGGTGTAACACAAATTCGGAATTAAACCGATTTACAGACTGGGTGATGGGTGGGGAGAGAAATTAAGCAGGTATATCAACACATTTTTTTTTTCTTTTTCCGTTTCTTTTGTCTTTTTATTTCTTTAAGTCTTTACTTACTCACTCTTCGACTACACTCATTTGGTAGTTTAGGGGTTCTATTCTTACACATTCACTTTCTCTTCACTTTCTTTCTTTCTTGCTCTTCCTCTCTTTGACTATTTCATAGAAACATAGAAACATAGAAAATAGGTGTAAGAGAAGGCCATTTGGCCCTTCGAGCCTGCACCGCCATTCAATCTGATCGTGGCTGATTCTCGGGATGGCGGGACTGTCATATTCTGATAGAATGGAGCGGCTGGAATTTAGAAGGATGAGAGGAGATCTTATTGAAATATATAAGATTATTAAGGGTTTGGACACGCTAGAGGCAGGAAACATGTTCCTGATGTTGGGGGAGTCCTGAACCTTGGGCCACAGTTTAAGAATAAGGGGTAAGCCATTTAGAACGGTGATGATGAAACACTTTTTCACACAGAGAGCAGTGAGTGTGGAATTCTCTGCCTCAGAGGGCGGTGGGGGTCGGTTCTCTGGATACTTTCAAGAGAGAGTTGGATAGGGCTCTTAAAGATAGCAGAGTCAGGGGATATGGGGAGAAGGCAGGAACGGGGTACTGATTGGAGATGATTAGTCATGATTACATTGATTGGCAATTCTGGCTCGAAGGGCCGAATGGCCTACTCCTGCACCTCTTGTCTATTGTCTGAAGCACATGACAATATCTCAGACACATATGAAAAATTCAACCTTCATCCTCTGAATGTACAATGCAGAACTATTCCTCTGGACCAAAACACAAAGTGCTGGAGGAACTCAGTGAGTGAGACATCATTAATGGAGGAAGTGGGTAGGTGATGTTTCAGGTCAGGATCCTTCATCAGACTGATAGTGGTAGGGGGGGAGAAAGTTGGAAAAGATAGAAGGGTGGGATAAAACCTGGCAAGTGATAGGTGGATACGGGTAAGAGGGTTTTGATTGGCAGATGGGTGGAGTGTCAAAGGCTAGGGATGAAAAGGAGACAGAGTGTGTTAGATACGGAAAGAAGAAGAGCAGTGAAATGTAAAGCCAGAGGGAGGGATAACGGTGGATGGGACCAGGAGGGAGTGAACTAGGGGAGAAAATAGGGAAATTAGGTACTTGCGAGATTAACATAGAGAGGGGACTGGGAAGGTGATAGATGGTAGGAGAAATTGTTGAACATGGAGGGTGAGGCAAATAGGCAATAACGAAAGTATAGGGGGTTATTACACTAAATTGGAGATTTCAATAAATTCATCTATCACCTATCTCCATCTCTCTTTTCCAGAATTATCCCCTCTACTACCGTTAGTCTGAATAAGGGTCCTGACCTGAAACATTCTCTGTCCAATTCCTCCACAGATGCAGCATGACTTGCCAAATTACTTCAGTACTTTTATTTCAGCATCTGCAGTTCCTAGTGCCTCACTATTCCTCTGGACTACTCCTTGAGCGACTATGACGTGAATGATTAACAAACCAATGTATTAAAGTGATGATTCATCCTTAATGCAGCTATGAACAGCGTGCACCAGGCTTTCAGGAATATTAAGGCATAAAATAAGCCAAACTTCAAGTTGAATACATAAATTGTAGGATCCAGAGCTATTTTGTGCAGAATTGTATTACTGGATTTAGACAGAAATGAGTGTGCAATCAAACAGCCTAATTGCACAAAATAAGAGGTTCCTGATAAAGCTGTGGTACGGCACAATGAAACTACATCAAGATATCTGCAAAGACAAAGATGCTTCCATTAATGAATCACAGAAGAGTAATTACAAAAAAAGTCATCATGCAGCAATAGCAGTACATGAAGCACAATAAGAATTCACCAAGCAAACGCACTTTCAATTCCAAATGATTAATAGCCAAATGTAACCAGACTGTCATCATACTGTTTAAAGGCATTCTGCCTACTTCCATTGACAAATTGTCTACTGCTGAGTTCACAGTGCACTCAGAATTAAAAATAATGGGAGGCATTGGGTTGCTTCCTGCTGGTCTGAAAACTCTGGGCACTAATGTGGTTCTCAGTCCGTGCCTGCTGACTCTTCACATGTTCTGCCACAGCTGCTGGCTAATGGAGATCTGTGTGTGTAGTATAATCCTGCTGCCACAAAGCCCTCCCAATACCCACACATCCTTGCGTAGGAAGGTTTAAACTGAAGATAGACACAAAATGCTGGAGTAACTCAACGGGACAGGCAGCATCTCTGGAGAGAAGGAATGGGTGACGTTTTGGGTCGAGACCCTTCTTGACTCAAAAGGTCACCCATTCCTTCTCTCTATAGATGTTGCCTGTCCCGCTGAGTTACTCCAGCATTTTGTGTCTACCCTCACATCCATGTTCATCCATTTTCCTCAATATGAGCATTTGAAGATGAAGACCAGAACCTTTTTAATTATGATGAGCATTTGGTGGCACTGGACCTGTACTCACTGGAGTTTAGAAGGGTGGGGGGGGGTGGGGGGGGGGGGGGGGGGGGGGGGTTGTGAGCTTATTGAAACTTACCAAATAGAGAAAAAGTTAGGTTGGATGTAGAGAGGATGTTTCCACTAGTGGGAAAGTCTAGGGCCAGAGGACACCACATCAGAATAAG
This sequence comes from Leucoraja erinaceus, assembly GCF_028641065.1. NCBI lineage: Eukaryota > Metazoa > Chordata > Chondrichthyes > Rajiformes > Rajidae > Leucoraja > Leucoraja erinaceus. The sequence goes on from NC_073377.1 coordinate 79,450,569, forward strand.
CATAGACCTTTTGAGAGGAAATTAGGAGGAATCTCTTTTGTCAGAGGGTGGTGAATCTGAGGAATTCACTGCTGCAGAAGGCTGTGGAGGCAAAGTCATTGGGTATTTTTAAAATGGAGATTGATTGATTATTGATTAGTAATGGGACTGTCCCACTTAGGTGTCCTTGGCACGCAAATTACGCGACCGCGTGGTCGCGTTGATGCACACGGGTATCGTATGGCCGCGCGGGGCCGGTCCCACTGAGAAACGCGGAGGGGTATGTAGTTGTGCGCGACATCATGCGGGGCTCCGAAATGTTTGTAGCGAACAAAATCTTTGCGCGCCAACGGCCTGTCGTGGAACTGATGGCCAAAGTGGGACAGGCCCAAGACCCTCGCGCAATACCTCTAACAGCAACAGAAGCAGGCAAACGATCACCGACTCGGCCTGGGGCTCATGGCCATTGCGGTCGGATCCGCCCCCATTTCTACTCCCAGAGCGGGGCCAAGAAAATTGAAGATAGACACAAAATGCTGGAGTAACTCAGTGGGACCTGCAGCATCTCGGAGAAAAGCAATGGGTGACGTTTCGGGTCAAGACCCTTCTTTCAGACTGAAGAAGGGTCTCGACACGAAACGTCATCCATTCCTTCTCTCCAGAGATGCTGCCGGTCCCGCTGAGTTGCTCCGGCATTTTGTATCCATCTTCAAATGACGTCATGCGCTTCTGACGGCTGTGCGATCGAATGAAGTCGTGCGCGACCTTCGCGGGACCGTCGCGGCTCTACGCGACCACGAGGTCACGTAATTTGCGTGCCAAGAACACAAAAGTGGGACAGGTCCTTAAAGGTGTCAAAGGTTGCGGAAAGACTGCAGGATAATGGCATTAAGAGGGAAAGATAGATCAGATATGATTGATGGTGGAGTAGACTTGATGGACTGAATGCCTAATTCTGCTCCGAGCTCTTATCTATCTATCTCTATAGCTATAAAAGTCTGATCTTGTGTGTGTGTGTGTCTGTCTGTATTCATTGTACCTTCCTCAAAACGCTAATCGCTAACGCTTACATTTTTACATATTCTTACTCACATTTTACCCGTCAACGACCTCATCAGGTTCACTTCAGATTTAATGGTCGATTTCAAACGTTATTCACGATTAAAGTTTAAAAAAAAGCCAAGAACCGCTTCTCACCGAGAGTCTTTTTCCAGCAGCTTCAAATGATGATGTCACAATGCTACTCACAGTGCACCAACCACAATGGGCTCTCAAGCAGCCGAGTGCCACAATGACATCAAAATGGGACATCGCCAATGGTAACCACAGCTTCTCACAGACACCCTTTTTTTCCAGGAGCTTCCAATGATAATGTTACAATGTCACTCTCAGTGCACCAATTGCAATGGGCCCTCAAGCTGCCAAGTGCCACACCCCCGTCCTTTCCACCCAGGTTATTCACACTTCCAACCCCCTCCCTCAAGGGTTATTCACAACTCCTCCCTGCTGCCTCAAAAAAAAACCCCTCCCCCCACCCCTCCCCCCCCCCGAATTATCACACACACCCACTCCCCCCCCCCCAACAGATGAGTGATTTCATTCCACAGGAAAGACTCAATTTTGATCAAATTAATCTTTCATCAACAACTGAGATTGTGTTCAGGCTTTGCTTTTATCCCGTTTATTTTTAAAACCTCGGCTTTTAAAGCACCTCGCTGTTTGAATCCGTTTTTTACCTCCTCACCCCCCCCCCCACAGCAGAGTGATTTCATTCCACAGGATAGACCCATTTATTTTTTTTAAACCTCGGCTTTTAAAGCACCTCGCGGATTTAATCCAATTTTCACCCCCACCCATACACACCTCTCCCCCCCACACAAACCCCGCCCCCCCTTCACACACACCCCCACCCCTCCCCCCCACACCCCCACCCACACACACCCCCCCCCCCCACACACCCCCCCCACCACACCCCCCCTTCCACACACACCACCCCCCCCCCACAACACCCCCCCCCCCACACAACCCCCCCCACAACAATCCTCCCCACCCCCACACACCACCCCTTCCCCGCCCACACACACCCCTTCCCCTCCAAACACACACCCCTTTCCCCCCACACACGCCCCCTGCCCACACACCCCTCTCCCCCTCCCACATCCCTCCCTCCCCCCCTTCCCCCACACCACGACACCCCGCTCCCGCCCCCCCATACCCTCCCGCTCCCACCCTGTTCCATGCCACCCTCCCGCCCCCCTTCAGCCCCCCACCCCCCCCCCCCCCCGCGAAACCCTGCTCCCGCCCCGCACCCCTGCAATCTGAGACTCTGCCGGGATAGGAATTTGGACTGAAAAGGAGCCCATCCAATTAGCTCCATCAGCTGCTGGAGACAAGAGTTTCAATGAAATCATAGTCAGAGATGTCCTACACCATGTAACAAAGTACTCAGATCTGGCCAGATAATTATCCATCTTGTGAAGATGTTTGCTTTCATTATGTTCCCAATGTTGGGGAAGTCCAGAACAAGGGGTCACAGTTTAAGGATAGAGGGGAAATCCATTAGGACCGAGATGAGAAAAACATTTTTCACACTGAGAGTGGTGAATCTCTGTAACTCTCTGCCGCAGAAAGTAGTTGAGGCCAGTTCATTGGCTATATTTAAGAGGGAGTTAGATGTGGCCCTTGTGGCTAAAGGGATCAGGGGGTATGGAGAGAAGGCAGGTACGGGATACTGAGTTGGATGATCAGCCATGATCATATTGTATGGCGGTGCAGGCTCGAATGGCCGAATGGCCTACTCCTGCACCTATTTTCTATGTTTCTATGTTTCTATTATGGCATGGGGCAATCCATGATCCTTTTAGGCATAGGATTGAGGATGACTTTCTTCTACTATGACTTTTTGGACTATTTCAAAAGTCAAAAGTATTCATAGTAAAAAGTATATACAAATCAAAAACCGTGCAAAACTCCGATCACATTCTTAGTGTGTCTATTTATCAATGCTAGTGTTATACCCAGTAATGGTTGCACCTGCCTTTTACTTTGCATGTAATCACTTTTGTGGCCGCTTGTTTGAGAGGTGTTCCCACTGGACTTAGCTCCACAATGTCCAACAGTAGAAGGGCCCTCAACTGTGGTCCTCCCCCACAGAGCCTTTGTGTTGGATGCACCAAGTCCCTCAGCACATACTACTGCAGTCTGGAATAGGCCAATCACAGACATTTCCTTACAGACATCCCATTGTGCTGGGAGACCAACAAGTTCAGACAGATGAACAAGCATCCTTCACCAAACTGATGGTCTTCTAGTAGCCCTTGATTTCCATTTCCGAGAGTGTCCCAGTGCCCCATAAATCAGAAAATCCTCTAGTTTAATTTAGTTGAGAGATACAGAGTGGAACCAGGCCCACCGAGTCCGCACCAACCAACACTATCCTTATCCTATACATTAACATTATCCTATAAACACTAGGGTAAATTTACATTTATACCAATCTGTACATCCTTGGAGTGTGGAAGGAAAACGAAAGATCTTGGAGAAAACCCATGCGGTAATGGGTAAAAAGTACAAACTCCATACAAGCAGCACACGTAGTTGGGATCAAACCCGGGTTTCTAGCACTGTAAGGCAGCAGCACTACCGCTGTGCCACCATGTTGCCGTGTAATATAGCTGCTCAAGGTAAACTATAATAAGATTCCTTGTTTCTTTCTTTAAACCCTCTTAGCAAATCCATACACTGCAAGGGATTCTATGATCCAGAGCCACAAGCAGAGCAGCAGGCGTGAGTATAGCTTATTGCATGGTGCACAGTACATTACGGCTGGCTTCACCTGGAGGATGCAGGAACTCTTCAAGGCATGTGGAGGAGGAAACTCTGAGGAAAACAGGGGAAGGACAATCTCACCGCTCTGCAGCTAGAGTTGCAGGAATAACTCATATCTCCATCATTCCACTGCTTATCTCCAGTCCTAAGATTGCATCATTAGAGTCATAGAATCCTACAACATGGAAGACAGTTCCTTCAGCCCAACTTGCCCAGGTCGACCAACATGCACCATCTACACCAGTCCCACCTACCTGTCTTTGGCCCATATCCCTCTAAAACTGTCCTATCCATGTAACTGCCCAAATGTTTTTTAAACATTTGATAATACCTGGAAGATCACAGAGCAGGAGCAGCAGCAGCCAGACCAGTGAGTGAGTGGATTGGCTGAGACATCCTAATTAGTTGAGTGGATAGTTAACTTGATTAGATAAAATTAAGTTCAGCTCTCAGGGAGCGGCCTTGGTGAGGTAAAGTGCGAGTCTTTGGTCCAAGAGTCTTGGTGAGGAGGCTGAGGCAAGGACTTCAATCCACTGATGTAATGGCAGGCAAGTTGTTACATGATGTGGGAAGTCTATTACATGATGTGGGAAGTCAAACACTGCTGGTGCCTCTGACAGCTACACCTGTGGAAATTATGTGCAGGTGCAGCTCTTGAAGGACTGTGTTAGGGAACAGGAGCAGCAGCTGGATCACTTCAGGATCATCCGGGAAAATAAGAGTTTCCTGGACAAGACCTACAGTGAGGTTGTCCCACCAAGGATACAGGAAGAGCGAAGGTTGGATACGATGAGAACGAGAAGTAAGCATGGAGTGCAGGAGCCCCCAGATGCTGTACCTATTGAAAACAGGTACACCCTCTTGGGTGCTGTCGGAGCGGACGACATGTCAAGTTTGAGTGGCAGCCATGGCTGTGACTCCAAACCTGCTGCTGAGGCTCAATGGGGAAGAGTGACGTCAGGCAGAGTGTTAGTGGCGGGGGACTAGATAGTCAGAGGTGCGGACGGGAGATTCTGCGGCAGCAGGCAAGACTCCAGGGTTCTGTGTTACCTCCCTGGTGCCAGGGTCCAGGACGTCTTGGAGCAGCTGCATGGCATCCTCAAGAGTGAGGGGGAGCAGCCGGAGGTTTGTATGCATGTTGGCACAAACAATATAGGTCGGAAGAGGAAGGAGGTTCTGCAACACGAGTTTACGGGATTGGGTAAAAGACTGAAAAGCAGGAGCTGCAGGGTAGTGATCTAAGGATTGCTTCCAGTAACTCATGCTAGTGAAGGTAAGATAGGAAGATAGGGGAAATGAATGTGTGCTGAGGAGTTGATGCAGGGGGCAGGGATTTAGATTACTGGATCATTGGGATCTCTTCTGGGGCAGGGGTGACCTGCACAAAAGGGACGGGTTGCACCTAAACTGGAAGGGGACCAACATCCTAGCGGGAAGGTTTGTTAATGCTACACGGGAGGGTTTAAACTAGATTGGCAGAGGGTTGGAATATTGTACAGGACAGAGGCACATGAGAGGCTAGAAGTTGGTGTGGTGTGGGAAAGGTCAGTGTACAGAATAGGCAGGTAATAGGCAGAGTGCGAGGAAGGAGGGTTGGTTTAAACTGCACATATTTGAATGCAGCCTGACGGGTAAGGAGGTTGAGCTTGGGGCATGGATAGGTATGGGCGACTGGGATGTTGTAGCCATGACTGAAACCTCATTAAGGGAGGGGCAGGTCTGGCAGCTCAATGTTCCAGGGTACAGGAGAGACAGGGGTGAGGGGAAAAAGAGGGGGGGGGGGGGGGGGGGGGGGTTGCATTGTTGGTTCAGAATAATGTCACGGCAGTGGTCAGAGGTGAATTTATGGATGGTTTGTCAAGTGAGGCTATATGGGTGGAGCTGAGGAACAAGAAAGGGATGGTCATCTTTTTGGAAGTGTACCACAGTCCCTCGAATAGTCAACAGAAATTAGAAGAACAAATATGCCAGGAGATTGCAGACAGCTGCAGGTCAAATAAGGTTGTTGTTGTAGGGGATACTAACTTTCCCAATTATGACTAGGAAAATCATAGTCTGAAGTGTTTAAATGGGGTGCAATTCCTCAAAAATGTTCGGGAGAGTTTTTTGAGGATATGAAAAACTCAGGATATGTACTTCCCCATTAGAGTGCAGGGCAAAGCAGGCAAACATATGGAAGATTGGCTAAGAAAGGAAATTGAGGCATTAGTCAAAAAAAAGAAGGATGCATGGGACAGGTATAGGCAGCTTGGGTTCGTGCATCCCTGGAGGAGATTCGGGAACTAAGGAGTTGTCCTTAAATACTGAAGTGCCGGAAGATTGGAGGGTGGCAAATGTTGTACGTCTTTTGAAGAAAGGCTGCAGGGAAAATGCTGGGAACTATAGGCCGGTGAGCGTAACATCTGTAGTTGGAAAGTTACTTGAGAGTGCTCTGAGGGATAGGCTATACGGGCATTTGGATTGGCAAGGTCTGATTAGGGGTAGTCAGCATGTACGTGGGAGGTCGTGTCTCACAAATCAGATTAATTATTTTGAAGATGTGACCAAAAAGGTTGATGAGGGCAGAGATGTAAATGTTGTGTACGTGGATTTCAGTAAGGCATTCAACAAGGTTCCGCATGGTAGGCTGCTCTGGAAGGTTAGAGCGCATGGGATCCAAGGAGAGATAGCTGAACGGATAGCAAAGTGGTTAGTGATGTGCCTCAGGGTTCAGTGCTCGGCCCGTTACTGTGATTTGGATACTGGGCAAGATTAGCAAGTATGCTGATGATACAAAAGTGAGTGGTTTTCCAGATAATGAAGATGTTTGTGAAAGCTAACAGTACGATCTGGATCGATTGTCCAGGTGGGCGGAGGAATGGTTGATGGAATATAATACAGAGAAGTGTGAGGCGCAGCATTTTGGGACATCGAACAAGGGCAAGACCTCTGGATAGTGATCTAGGAGTACACGTGCATGATTCCTTGAAGGTCGAGTCACAGGTAGATAAGGTGTTCAAAAAGGCTTTTGGCATTTTGGCCTTCATCAGTCAGAGTATTGGGGACAGAAGTTAGAAGGTCATGTCGCAGTTGTGTAAGGCGTTGGTGAGACAACATTTAGAATATTGTGTTCAGTTCTAGGCACCAAGCTATAGGAAAGATATTGTCAAGCTTGACAGAGTTTTGAAAAGGTTTATGAGGATGTTGCCAGGACTAGAGCGTGTGAGCTATAGGGAGAGGTTGAGCAGGCTGGGTCTCTATTCCATGGAGCGCAGGAAGATGAGGGGGGGATTTTATAGAGGTGTATAAAATCATGAGAGGGATAGATCGGATAAATGCACATAATCTCTTGCCCAGAGTAGGAGAATCAGGGACTATAGGACATAGGTTAGGGTGAGGGGGAAAAGATTTAATAGGAATCTGAGGGGTGACTTTTTCACACAAAGGGTGGTGGGTATATGGAACAAGCTGCCAGAGGAGGTAGTTGAGGCTGGGACTATCCCATCGTTTAAGAGACAGGTAGACAGGTACATGGATAGAACAGGTTGAAGGGATATGGACCAAGCAAGTGGGACTAGTGTAGCTGAGACACTGTTGGCAGGTTGGGCTGAAGGGTCTGTTTCCAAATTGTATGACTCCATGACATGACTCCATGACATGCCTCAACTACCTCCTCTGGCAGCTTGTTCCTTATACCTACCTTCTTTGTGTAAAAAAAAGTTGTCCCTCAAGTTTGTATTAAATCTTTTCTGCACCCTTTCTAACTTAACAATATATTTGCTATAACAAGGTGACCAAAACTGAACAGAATGCTCCAATGTGGCCTCACCAATGTCTTGTACAACAGTAACATAACCTCCCAACTTCGATACTCAGTGCTCTGACTGATGAAAACCAATTTGCCGAAAGCTTTCTTGACCATCCTATCAAGACCTGGGTGTCCACGAGATACAACGAGACCTGGGTGTCATGGTAAACCAGTCATTGAAAGTAGGCATGCAGGTGCAGCAGGCAGTAAAGAAAGCGAATGGTATTTTGGCATTCATAGCAAAAGGATTTGAGTATAGGAGCACAAAGGTTCTACTGCAGTTGTACAGGGTCTTGGTGAGACCACACCTGGAGTATTGCGTACAGTTTTGGTCTCCAAATCTGAGGAAGGACATTATTGCCATAGAGGGAGTGCAGAGAAGGTTCGCCAGACTGATTCCTGGGATGTCAGGACTTTCTTATGAAGAAAGACTGGACAGACTCGGATTGTACTCGCTAGAATTTAGGAGATTGAGGGGGGATCTTATAGAAACTAACACAATTCTTAAGGGATTGGACAGGCTAGATGCAGGAAGATTTTTCACGATGTTGGGGAAGTCCAGGACAAGGGGTCACAACTTAAGGATAGAGGGGAAATCCTTTAGAACCGAGATGAGAAAAACATTTTTCACGCAGAGAGTGGTGAATCTCTGGAACTCTCTGCCACAGAAGGTAGTTGAGGTCAGTTCATTGGCTATATTTAAGAGGGAGTTAGATGTGGCCCTTGTGGCTAGAGGGATCAGGAGGTATGGAGAGAAGGCAGGTACGGGATACTGAGTTGGATGATCAGCCATGATCATATTATTTTTTATTTGTTATTTTTGTTTTTAAATCTCTGAATGGGCTCGCCCCGCCTTACCTCTCTGAGCTGCTCCACCCATACACTCCTGCCCGGTCCCTCAGGTCAGCTGGTCAGCTGCTCCTGGAGGTACCGAGGTCTAGTCGGAGGCTCAGAGGGGATAGAGCCTTCTCTGTTGCTGCTCCGGCACTCTGGAACACCCTGCCGCTGCACATCAGACAGGCCCCCTCACTGTCCATCTTCAAATCCAGTGTTAAAACGCATTTGTACTCCCTGGCTGACCATGCCTGAGGCTTTCTTCTGTTTGTGTGTTTTTGATGTTTCTTTATTTTACATGTCTTTTCCTACTATTTCTTTTGATTGTTATTTTTGGTGTGTCTAACCAATGATTAGTGATGTACAGCACTTTGTTGCAGCTATGTTTGTTTTTAAAGTGCTCTGAATATAATAATTATTATTTATATTGAAAAGCGGTGCAGGCTCGAAGGGCCGAATAGCCTACTCCTGCACCTAATTTCTATGTTTCTATGCATCTACCTGTTACATCACTTTCAAGGAACTTGAATATTCTAACATTCTATTAAACCATTTTGTCAATCTCTGCATTAATGACATTCTGCACCAGGCGGCTTTGGAAACTGCCTTGAAGCCATTCTGTTGCCAAAAATCATGAATGCAATAAAGATAATGAAGCGTTTTGCCACGGGTATAAATGCCTTTCATTTATTTCTCAATAAGGTGATCAAACCCTAATGTATTTCTTGAGAGTGTTTCTGAATTCCAGCAAGAGCTTCTCTAATGATCATAATCATACTTTATTAGCCAAGTATGTTTTGCAACATACAAGTTATAAGAGTTGGTGGAAAGAATCTGGTTGCACCTTTTAAAATGTTCATGAACAGTAACATTGAAAGAGGAGAGGTAGGAAATGCAATTGGTTTTCTGAGTTGTTATTTTGTGTGTATTAAGGATTAGTTTTATATTAGTGTAAGAGACAGCTCTGACAAAAACATTAACGTTATATAAAGCCTTCTCCTAAACCTGCTGGATAGACTAGGCAAGTAGTTCTGAAAAATTACTAATCAGAAATAAACTGCTGGTCTTTAATATACATATGAACAATAGTTTAATGATGTGTCAATAGGTTTTCAGTACTTCCACTAAGGCATTGGAAGAGACCGCAAACCAGTCTGGGTAGGAGGTCGATGTCCATCTGCCATTCAAACAATACTGATGGTTGGAGGGTAAATTGGTTTGGGTAATAATGTTTCCAAAAATGTCCTTCCCTTTCCGCTATTCCAGGTTTGAATCAACCTGCTGAGAACGCCTTAGTAAATTACTTCAGCAAATTCTATTGACAGCACACAATGTGCACATGAAGGCAAGTTTGTAATTCATTCTTTCTCTTCCCAGTTCAGTGCATCTGCATTGTTAATTTACTGGGAAGAACATAAATGCATATGCTGCAATATCCAAATGAACTGTGTGTCTGTACTGGCATTTTAAATAGTGTAACAGTTTGTAGCTAGAGGCAGGTGTAATGGAGACTGATGTGTTTTAAGCTTGTGAGTTTTTCCATCAGATGAATGATCCCAATGTTCTTCTTCAGCAAACTAAGTTGACAAATGTTGCACACAGAGAAAAAAAAAGATCCTCAGGGATGATATAATTTAGGAGAAATTCCCACAGAACAAGTGGTGTAAAAATGTTTGAATCCATTCATCATTGTATACATTTTGGAAGAATGTTTGATGTGCAGTATAGCATCTTGCAAGGAAATGCTGCCTAATTATCATTAGTTATTCAGCTTCTCATACAAGAAGCTGCCTAACCACTACACTGGTTTGTACCAGTTTGTAGTATTGAGTGAAACTCTGCAGTTTATCGAAAAATAATTGGGCTCCTCGATCATTTGGCCGGATTCTACTTTGCAGAATCCCCAAACTCTATTAAATCAAGTAGATTTTGTATTACTATTTTAAACGTAACTAAACGTAGGGTTTTTTTAATAAGAGAATTGGGTATTTAACTTTACGAGCAGCCGTTATCTGTTATATCCAGCCAACGGGTCAGCAATAAAAAAAAGTATTCCTATGCCAGAAAGTACAAGTATTCACTTCAAAAGAAAATAAGCAGAAGGTCATGGCTTACTAATGCATTCTCTGTTCTTTGGAGTGAAGCATCATCTTAAAAAAGAATATTCAAAAGTTAACATTGACCAGCTTTAACAGTGATTGTGAAGGCCACTGGGCAATTAACTATATTGTAAAATATATGCAGTGAACATGGACAATGGACAGGTAGCAGTAGGTTAAGAGGCTGAAAGAAAACAAGCTAGGTATCCTTTTCCTATTCCATGCCTATTTTCTTGAAGTGGTAGGTGGTACGTACATATTTGCCGGTTCCCGCACATAGATATTTTATGCATAGCTGGTACTGATATTTTTTCTCGGTCCATGTGCTAACAGGGAGCCCTTTAAAATAACAATGGATAGTAAATGATTGAAGCACATAGTCATAAAGTCATGGAGTCTTACAATGTGGAAACAGGTCCTTCGGCCCAACTTTCCCACACCAGCCAACATTATAGTCCCACCTGCCTCCATTTGGCCCATATCCCTCTAAACCTGTCCTATCCATGCACCTGTCTAAATGTTTCTTAAATGTTGTGATGGTACCTGCCTCAACTATCTCCTCCAGCAACTCTTCCTATATACTTACCACCCTTTGAGTGAAAAAGTTACCCCTAAGGTTCCCATTAAATATTTTCGCTTCACCTTAAACCTATGTCTTCTGGTTCTCGATTCCCCTACTCTGGGCAGGAGACTCGGAATCAACCCAATCTATTTCTCATGAATTTGTACACCTCTATAAGATCACCCCTCATCCTCATGCATGCCAAGGAATAATGTCTTAGCCTGCTCAACCTCTCTCTAAAGCTCAGGCCCTCGAGTCCTGGCAACATCCTCGTAAATGGCAATCATTGACCTACTACCTTGTTGTCACTCTCTGTCCTGGCTTTTGATGAGTATTCCCCCAGTGGATACACTGCTTGAATAAACTGGCTGAATTAGCTTTTCTTCAGCCGTGGGCAAAGCAACTTTGGGTCTGCAAATTTAATCCAAGCCGCTTAGGACCATAAGACCACAATGCAGGGGTCGGCAACCTTGTCCTGAATAGGGGCCAGACCCTATCTCTGTGAGCGGATGGCAAGCCACATCTATGAGGTGGCACCATCCACTCACAAATAGATGGCGCCACCTCATAGATAGATCCACATCTGTCTAGTGAGCGGATGGTGTGCCCCGGGACTGGCTGCTGTTCCCAGATCAGCTTGTGTCTCTGGGATTGGCTGCAGTTCCCAGATCAGCTCGTGTCCCCAGGACTGGCTGCTGTTCCCAGGTCACAAAAACAAATTGAAAAAAAGATACGTCTGCGCACCAGATGATTTTGAGTCATGGGCCGGATCCGGCCTGTGGGCCGTAGGTTGCTGACCCCTGCCATAAGGCATAGGAACAGAATTAAGCCATTCAACCCATTGAGTTTACTCCATCACTCAATACTTGGCTGTTCTATTTCTCCTTCTCAACCCCATTCTCCTGCCTTCTCCCCATAACATCTGTGGATTATTGAAAGTGATAGAACAGCTCCATGCATTAGTTCCTCTCGTTCCTGATGTTTAGTCTCCAATTTGAGCATTCATGGGCCAGGGATCCTAAGGAGTCAGTGGCTCCAGTGCCATCTACAAATTTGTGATGGGTAACACTGAATCACGGGTGGGGATTAGTCAGTATACGGGGCAGAAATGGAATACCTGGTTGACTGCTGACTCACCAAAACCCCTCGCTCAGCAAATCCAAATAAGTACTCTTTGACTTCTTAACGGAAAGTCAGTAGATCATGTGCCAGTTTCCATTGGTGATTTAGCTGTGCAGAGAGTAAATAGTGTCATATACCTGGGTCTCGGCATCTTGGATGACCTATCGTGGGCCAAGCACATAGATGTATTTATGAAGGATATCACCACCTCAAATTTCTTAGATGTTTAACGAAATTTAGCACATCATGAAATACTCCAACAAATTTGACAGTTGCACTGCAGAAAGCATGGTCCAACAATTCCAACACACATCAACACAAGAAGCTGCAGAGAATGGTGGACTCATCCTGGTCCACTAATGGTGCAGCTATCCCCAACGTCGAAAGTATCTAATTAATCTTTGCCTCAAGAAGGCAGAATCTATCAAGGCTCCCTGCTATTTGGGCCGTGATCTCTTCTCACTGCTACCGTCAGTCAGGAGGTACAGAAACCTGGTCACACACCAGCAGGTTCAGAAACAGCTTCTTTCCTATAACTATCATGTTCTTGAATTGAGGTGCATAACCCTAATCCTACCTTAGCAAATTAACACTATGGACCACCTCTTGCATTACCATAAACGTGTTTTTTAATTGTCTTTCAAACTTTTTTTTCACCAGTTTTTTTTTTCTTTTCACTATCTTGTGGAATTTATGTGGAATTTATATATAATTTCTGTATTTGTGTGCTGGCTGCGTCTTTGTGCATGTGGTGCTGCCACATACCAGGTTTTCCTTGTATCTGTCCATCTCTGTCCTTGAGTATTTGACTTGAACACGTCATGTTTTCAATAAGATTTTCAGGACATTTTTAAATATTTTCTCTTATCCATTTGGTAATCATTTCCCATGGCAGAGCCTGGAATCGTGAATCTGTGATCGGCCTGAAAATAACACAACTTGTCTAAAAGAACTGTGGTATCACTTCTGGAGATGCTGGCCTGAAGAGGATGCTGACAATGGTTTGCTCATCCTGCATTGGACTTAGAAAGTATTGTTGTGACAGTGCTGGGGGCTCTAAGGTGCCTGCTCTCGATTGTCCTGGTCTCGGATGCTTACAGGAAGGCATGAATCGTCATTGCCCATGACTTTAGACTTTAGAGATGCAGTGTGGAAACAGGCTCTTCAGCCCACTGAGTCTGCACCGACACTAGCAGTATCCTACACACTAGGGACAATTTACAATTTTCTACCAAAGCCAATTAACCGTTCGTCTTTGGCATGTGGAAGGAAATCGGAGCACATGGATAAAACCCACGTGGTCACAGGGAGAACATACAAATTACGTACAGACAACATCTATAGTCAGGATCAAACCCTGGTCTCTGGCGCTGTAAGATATGGTATTGTTAATATGGACTTCTGCAATACATTTGAAAAGATTCTGCATGGTTAGCTGTTTTGTAAGATTAGATCGCATGGGATTCAGGCAAAGCTAGCCGACTGGATAGAGAATTGGTGCCATGGAATGAAGCAGAGGGTGATGGTGAAAGGTTGTTATATGGACTGGAGACCTGTGACAAGTGATGTGCTTCAGGAATCAGTGCAGGGTCCCATCGCTGTTTTGGATTTCTATCAGCAATTTGAATGAGAATGTAGAAGGCATGATTAGTCAGTATGAAGGTGATATTAAAGTGGGTGCATTGCAGATAGCAAAAATGGTTATCAAAAATTGCAGAAGGATCTTGATCAGTTGGGCATGTGGGCTGAGGAATGGATAATGGTGTTGTAAATATGATCTTCTAAAGCTTACCCCCCAGTCTAGTTCAGTCAAAAACCACTGAGTCAAGCACTGTAACAACTAATCTTTATTTTTTGATTGAACAGCAAATTCCCTTATACAATACCTAAACTACAGCGGGTTTGATCCTTGTATCTACCTGGCCAAGCCCTTTAGCCTTGCGTAAGCAGAAACACTCCAAATGGTCATGCAGAACCCAAGTGCACTTCCAGAAGATCAACCGATCTAAGATGGAGACATCTTTTATAGGTCCACAAACATTGATGACCGAACTACATTGGGGTGGTCTCTTTACAATCCAATCAATCATATTGATTACATCAATACATTATTGAGAGTTCCCCAAACCAATTACAGAGTCTCCCATACATTGTTTCTAGGAGAAGCTTCCGGAAGGAAGTTAACTTAACAGAATATGCAACATTTACCCTGGAACTCAAACAAACCTGCCAGGGCTTAACACTTTTAACCAATGAACAAACAAACTGTCTCGCAAGAGTATTTACATTATTTACACTTTGTTTGCAGTAATCCACTCAACTTCATGCATATAGACTACTTTGGAGGTCCTCTGCAAAATCTCATTCATTCTATCAATTGAAGAGATACTCATGCATTTCTTATCTGCAGCATTGCTCTGGGGCCTAGATTTATTGGCACCATTCAGCAGCTTGTCTTGTTATACACAAAAAACACAGACTTGACCAAAATGGCCTAACAATGCATGAATTATTTAGTAAATTTTGATTATATCCCTGTTCCTTTATGGCCAGGATTTACATTTCTCCCTTTTATCAAACGATAACCATCATTTATGATAACTAATTGTACAATGGTGACCGTTACATTTCATCATGATGTATGATGTATCTTCTCAGAATCTCATCAAGCTTCCCGAGTTTTTGTGGGCGTAGCTTCATAATTTCCCGTCTGATGAGTCTTCACCTCCAGAGTTTTCGTGGGCGCGAATCCCCTCCATCCATGTTGCCAATTCATCTGTGTCTGTTCCAAAGTACAGTATAAAGTCCCTCAAAGAACCTGGGATAAAGCATGTTAACAATCCATGCTTTCACTGATGTTTTTACAGTGATGGAGATATACCCATGCATTTCTTTCATCCACAGTCAACAAAAGGCCTCTCTCTTTACACTGCTCCTACTCTATGATACAATCCTTCTTGCACAATGAGCCTAGCTAAATTGTGGTCAGTTATCTCTGCAGTCAAATGGTGATTTGCAATGTACTCTTAATGAAGGTTCCTCATATGAATTTCAGCTGGGTTCAGTCCAGGTTTCCATACAGGCGTGACTCTTTTTCAAAATAACCACGGGGAATGCTTCAATTCAGCCAAATTCAGTCTCAACCTTTAATTTAATATTTTGAGTTTTATGGTCTGTCTTACCCCCCTTTCAATCCACAGCTTGTAGGCGATAAGCACAATTCAATTCAATTGCTGTGGAATTCCCAGCTGTTTAATTTCATCAATTTATTTCAATATGTTGTGGACCATTATTTTAAATCAAGCCAAATAAGAATGGATAACCGTTCAGCAGTTTGTCTTGTTATACACAGAAATACAGACTTGACCAAAATGGCCTAACAATGCATGAATCCTTTACTAAATTTTGGTTCTATTCCTGTTCCTCTTTGGCCAGGATTTACAGTGTTTAGTGCAGGCAAGTGTGGGGTGATTTGGGCAAGAGTGACCATAATATGGTTGAGTTCTTCATTAGGATGGAGAGTGACATTGTTAATTCAGAAACAAGGGTTCTGAACTTAAAGAAAGGTAAATTTGAGGGTATGAGACGTGAATTGACCAAGATAGACTGGCAATTGATTCTTAAAGGGTTGACGGTGGATATGCAATGGAAGGCATTTAAAGACTGCATGGATGAGCTACAACAATTGTTCATCCCAGTATGGCAAAATAATAAATCAGGGAAGGTAGTGCATCTGTGGATAACAAGGGAAATCGGGGATAAAGATGAAGCGTACAAATTAGCCAGAAAAAGCAGCCTACCAGAAGACATGGAGAAATTCAGAGTCCAGCAGAGGAGGACAAAGGGCTTAATTAGGAAAGGGAAAATAGATTATGAAAGAAAACTGGCAGGGAATATAAACACTGACTGCAAAAGTTTTTATAAATATGTGAAGCGAAAAAGATTAGTTAAAACAAATGTAGGTCCCTTGCAGTCAGAAACAGATGAATTGATCATGGGGAACAAAGACATGGCAGACCAATTGAATAACTACTTTGGTTCTGTCATCACTAAGGAAGACATAAATAATCTGCCGGAAATAGCAGGGGACCAGGGGGTCAAATGAGATGGAGGAACTGAGTGAAATCTAGGTTAGCCGGGAAGTGGTGTTAGGTAAATTGAGTGGATTAAAGGCCGATAAATCCCCAGGGCCAGATGGGCTGCATCCCAGAGTACTTAAGGAAGTAGCCGCAGAAATAGAGGATGCATTAGTGATAATTTTTCAAAACTCTTTAGATTCTGGAGTAGTTCCTGAGGATTGGAGGGTAGCTAATGTAACCTCACTTTTTTCAAAGGGAGGGAGAGAGAAAATGGGAAATTACAGACCAGTTAGTCTAACATCGGTAGTGGGGAAACTGTTAGTCAGTTATTAAAGATGGGATAGCAGCACATTTGGAAAGTGGTGAAATCATTGAGCAAAGTCAGCATGGATTTATGAAAGGTAAATCATGTCTGACGAATCTTATAGAATTTTTCGAGAATGTAACTAGTAGAGTGGATATGGGAGAACCAGTGGATGTGTTATGTCTGGACTTTCAGAAGGCTTTTGACAAGGTCCCACATAAGAGATTAGTATACAAACTTAAAGCACACGGTATTGGGGGTTCAGTGTTGATGTGGATAGAGAACTGGCTGGAGACAGGAAGCAAAGAGTAGGAGTAAACGGGTCCTTTTCATAATGGCAGGCAGTGACTAGTGGGGTACCGCAAGGCTTAATGCTAGGACCCCAGCTATTTACAATATATATTAATGATTTGGATGAGGGAATTGAATGCAACATCTCCAAGTTTGCAGATGACACGAAGCTGGGGGGCAGCATTAGCTGTGAGGCAAATGCTAGGAGGCTGCAAGGTGACTTGGATAGGTGGGCAAATGCATGGCAGATGCAGTATAATGTGGATAAATGTGAGGTGATCCACTTTGGTGGCAAAAACAGGAAAGTAGACTATTATCTGAATGGTGGCCGATTAGGAAAAGTGGAGATGCAATGAGACCTGGGTTTCATGTTACACCAGTCATTGAAAGTAGGCATGCAGGTGCAGCAGGCAGTGAAGAAAGTGAATGGTATTTTAGCATTCATAGCAAAAGGATTTGAGTATAGGAGCAGGGAGATTCTACTGCAGTTGTACAGGGTCTTGGTGAGACCACACCTGCAGTATTGCGTACAGTTTTGGTCTCCTTATCTGAGAAAAGACATTCTTGCCATAGAGGGAGTACAGAAAAGGTTCACCAGACTGATTCCTGGGATGTCAGGACTTTCATCTGAAGAAAGACTGGATAGACTCGGCTTGCACTCGCTAGAATTTAGAAGATTGAGGGGGGATCTTACAGAAACTTACAAAATTCTTAAGGGGTTGGACAGGCTAGATGCAGGAAGATTGTTCCCGATGTTGGGGGAAGTCCAGAACAAGAGGTCACAGTTTAAAGATAAGGGGGAAATCTTTTAGGACCGAGATGAGAAAAACATTTTTCACACAGTGGTGAATCTCTGGAATTCTCTGCCACAGAAGGTAATTGAGGCCAGTTCATTGGCTATATTTAAGAGGGAGTTAGATGTGGCCCTTGTGGCTAAAGGGATCAGGGGGTATGGAGAGCAGGCAGGTACAGGATACTGAGTTGGATGATCAGCCATGATCATATTGAATGGCTCGAAGGGCCAAATGGCCTACTCCTGCTCCTAATTTCTATGTCTATGTTTCTATGTGTTGCATTTTTGGAAATCAAATCATGGTAGGACCTACACAGTGTATGGCATGGCTGTGCAGAGTGTTGTAGAGCAGAGGGATCTAGAAGTACAGGTACATAGTTCCTTGAAAGTGTTGTTAAAGGTGGCTTTTGATACATTGGCCTTCAATAGTCAAGGTATTGAGTACTGAGGTTGAGATATTAGATTACAGTTGAACAAGAGGTCAGGGAGGTCCCTTTTGGGGGATTGTGTTGACCCTGCTATAGCAAGAATGTTGTTAGAAAAGAGCACAGAAAAGATTTTCAATGATGTTGCTGGGACAAGTGTGCCTGAGCTATAGAGAGAGGTTGGGTTGGATAGGAATTTATTTCTTGGAGCATAGAAGGATGAGGGGTGATCTTATAGAGGTGTATAAGACCACGACGGGAGTTGACACTGCAGGACCTACAGCAAATGGTAGAGACCTGATGTGTGTCTCAGAACAGAGAGATTTAGCAGTACAGGCGCACGGTTCCTGAAAAGTAATGAGTCAGGTGGACAGTGTGGTGAACAAGGCATTTGATATGCTTTTCTTTATTGGGAAGGTTATTCATTATAAATGTGAGAACATCATCATGCATATCATATATATTCTATCATATATAAGTCACTGATGAGACTATACAGAATACTGTATGCTCAGCTGTAGGAAAGATGTCATTAAGTTGGAAGGGTTTCAAAAGAAGTTTATCAAAACGTTACCTGGGCTTACAGGCTTGAATTATAGGGGGAAGTTGGATAGGTTGGCACTTTTCTCCTTGGGGCTTAGGAGGCTGAGTGGTGACTTCTTGAGCTGTACAAGATCATGATGGGCATAGATAAAGTGAACACTCACAGCCTTTTTGTACGGGGAGAGGATTCAAAAGCTAGAGAGCACAGGCTTAAGGCGAGAAGAGAAAGATTTAAAAGGGATCTCTATGGCAACATTTCAATGGGTACAATTATGACTTTTATGGGTATTATGAATTATGGGTACAATGGGTAGTCAGCATCTGGAATGAGCTCCAAGTGGAAGCTTAAGATATGGGTACAATTATGACTTTTAATGGGCATTTGGACAGAAAGGAAGGATTTAGAGAGATATGGGTCACAGGCGGATAGAACAAGCCCAATATATAATCTTAGTCAACTCTTTGACCCTCTGACTCTAGGTTGTTGAGTCATTCACCATAGGTTGCAGCACACGTCAAAGCCTAGTTTTGATGGCACCTGAGCTGTAGAAAACAAATGGGTTACTATATTTGATACACCAACATTGCCTGGTGTAATCCATCATGCTATGAACATTTGCACAAGGTTGGATGATCTTTAATTTAGTTGAAAATAAACCTTCTGCTGCCATGGTATTATTAGACACCAAAGTTTAAACTGCCCACAGTTATACCAGCGACATAGCTCCCTCTTTCTTATCTACTTGAATTAATTCCACCATAAGTTTTAATTTACAAATGGAACTTTTTATAAGGAGCTTAATACTGGAGAACCAACCCATCTGATATTAATTGTCTCTACACTATCCACCTTTAATAAACAGTGGAACAGAAAATCCAACACATGGAGACTTGCTGCAGCCTAGGGCTTTCCTGGAATGGGGACAGTGTTCATAACAACTAGAGGGTGGACTGGTCTCTGCAAATGGCACCAAAACATGATGCCTCTTGCATGCGGGCGCAGGAGACTATTTCTGTACTCTTGATATCGGGGATGTGTTTGGGCATGGGAATACTGTACTGGACTGTATGTAAGAAAATAAATTTACTATGACAATAAAAACACTATTGAACTACTGAACCATTGAACCATAATCATGGCAAAGCCTTACCATCAAGCTAAAAACAATTAATATCATTATTGATTATTACTTATAAACCATGGAATGAGGAATTCTTTAACGCAATCACCTTTGTTAAATCCAGAGACATACAAATTTAAGAAACCATTACACACAATTGGTGGAGTAGGAAGAAATTGCAAATGCTGGTTTACACCGAAGATAGACACTAAATGCTGGAGTAAAACTGCGGATCAGGCGGCAACTCTGGAGAAAAGGAATAGGTGACGTTTCTGGTTGAGACCCTTCATCACAATTGATAATACAATTACAAAGCCATGATGCATAAAGTCTGTATTGCAGCAAATGATCGAGTCAGATAAAAGTAAGCAACCTTCATGGATTTTGATCGACCAACTACAGAATATTCTATCAGTTCAATAAAGGTTTTATATTTACTGCTTTGATTAGCTATTCTTTAAGTTTTTGATTGGATTTTTTTCTGCCAAATATGGAGAGTCAGTAGATCTAGTAAGCTGCCCCCATGAGAGGTGAAAGAGATGTAGACAGGACCTAGCGGTGAATTAGCCTCAGTCATGTACAACTTTCCCCCTGGGCTGAGACCGTTCTGACAGACTGTGAAGCTGGCAGGACTAGGGATGCAGACTTGGCTCCTGACAAAATCTGCACGGCTTTGTAATGGTGTTATACTGTTGAGGCACATTAAAAAAAATTGAAGTTAAAAAAATAATAATAATTGAACGAACAAAAGCTACCTAAATGGATTAAAAAATGTGATGAATAAAAATCAAATAAATACAAAATCAAAATCATTAAACAAAAGCAATTAAAATTTAAATAAGTTGTTAACATCTTTCTAATTTCATGGCATAGTGGCGCAGCGGTAGAGTTGCTGCCTACAGCGCCAGAGTCCGGGGTTCGATCATGACTACGGGTGTTGCCATTCTCCCTGTGACTGCGTGGGTTTGCTCTGGGTGCTCCGGTTTCCTCCCACATTCCAAAGACGTACAGGTGTGTAGGTTAATTGGCTTCTGTAAATTGTCCCTTGTGTGCAGGATAGAACTAGTATATGGGGTGATTTTTGGTTGGCATGGACTCGGAGGGCCGAAGGACATGGTTCCGCGCTGTATCTCTAAACTAAACTAAACTAAACTAAACTAAATTAAACTAAACTAAAACTAAAACTAACCTAAACTAAAGTAAATCAAACTAAACCAAACAAAGTCAGGAATCTCTTTGAATGGTGAATTGATTCCAAACTTGGGATGCTGGCATTGTATAGCAGAGTTGAAATCTGCAGCATAATGTTCATCAGGATAAGCTGATACCTTCTGCTCAGCACAGGCTTACACGGAGTCTGGTCACATCTGGAATTTCATAGCTGGAAGCTGCTCAGTAGTACCTTTTGGAACCACAGACAGCAGGATTTGGTTCATAAGATCAAGAATTTAGTTCAAGCCCATCGACCTTGGTGGTTTATGGCTGTGAAACAGAAAGTTGTGACAAAATACATTTAATGATGTCCTTTCATTTTTAATACAGGTTCGCATAGCACAGGAAAATTGAACTCTTCAGCATAATGTTCACCAAGATTTTAATAGTCAAACCTAGTAACTTTTGTTTTTGTTAAATCCTTGTAGGTCAGAAGATTTTAGATGGAGCTTGCAATTTCGGGTAAACAAGGTATTTTAAAATAGCCCCCTTTTGCAACCGTAACCTTTTCAATTTCAGCTGACAAGTCTATTGCTGGTTGAATGTGTAATAGGCCAGGCGGAGAAAGCACGGCAGCATTTCACAACATCAGCAGTCTTGGATTGCAGCAGATCCAGAGTGCGGCTTTGGTTAGGAAGGTGATTGCTGAGTATTTCCACCTTGCTTTACTGCTATAAATCGGTAACTAAAAGCAATCGCAGGTCTTCAGATTGTAAATTAATATTAAAGAAAAGCTGGAGTTGCTGGATGGCTTTAAAAAAAACACAGAACATGCAGGAAATGCTCAACAATCACCTATGGGAAGGAAATCAATGTTAATTTGTCATATTAACCTGAAACATTGACAATAATAATAATAATAATAATAATAATAATACATTTTATTTATTGGCGCCTTTCAAGACACTCAAGGTTACCTTGCATCACATAATATCAGTAATAAACATACAACAAGCAACAAAGCACCAGTAATTAAAAAAAAAACAACAATAAAACATACAATAAGCAACAAAGCATAGCACAACAAGTTAAGGGCCTGTCCCACTTTCACAACATAATTCACGATCTCTGCCGCGTTTGGCCTTGACTCGTACTCGCAGCATGGTTGTCATGAGGTCCTAGGAGGTCGTAGGTAGGTCATGATGCTAGTCGTAGGTACTCGTGGCATCAAGTAGGTCGGGGCGCTTTTCGAGCATGATGAAAAATGTTCACGAGTAAATAAGGTCGTGAATTAGGTCGTGAAAGTGGGACAGGCCCTTGAAGATTTACATAAAATAAGATGCAGTTGTTGCAGTTAAAATGAAGAAGCTAGTTTAAAAAGACCTGTTTTAAGAGTGGTTTTGCATTCTGTCATGGAGTCCAGTATGCGGATGGGAGAAGACCCTGGCACCCATTGTGTTGAGGTTCACAATAGACAATAGACAATAGGTGCAGGAGCAGGCCATTCGGCCCTTCGAGCCAACACCGCCATTCAATGTGATCTTGGCTGATCATCCCAATCAGTACCCATTCTCTGCCTTCTCCCCATATCCCCTGACTTTGCTATTTTTAAGAGCCCTATCTAGCTCTCTATTGAAAGCATCCAGAGAACCTGCCTCCACTGCCCTCTGAGGCAGAGAATTCCACAGGTTGTTCGGTGCTAGAGCCAGTAGACCTGCTGATGAAGACCACAGGGAATGGGAGGGGGTGTAATTCTGAAGGAGGTCTATGAAATAAACTGGGGAAATGTTATGAATCACTTTAAATGTTAAAAATACAATTTTAAAGTTAATCCTTTGTGACAGAAGGAGCCAGTGTAATTGAATCAGCAAGGGTGTGACATGATCAGTGGATGTTGACTGTGATAATCCATGCTGCAGAGTTCTGGATGAGTTGAAGTCGATGAATAAGTTTGTTGGGGATGCCTGCCAGGATTGCATAGCAGTAGTCAATGCATGATGTGACCAAAGCATTGACTAGAACTTCCATGAAGTGTTCTGTTAAAGCATGGCATAGTCTGGAGATGTTTCGTAGATGGAAAGAGGCAATCCGGGAGACATTGTTTATATGACTGGAGAAAGAAAGGGTACTGTCCAAGATATCACCAAGGCTCTTAACCTGTGTGGAGACTGGTATGTTGGCTTTAGCGATGGGGAGTGAACAAATATTGGTTTTTGAGAGTGTTGATTTAGAGCCAATGAGAAGTAGCTCAGTTTTACTAATGTTGAGCTTTAGGTAGTTGTTTGTCATCCATATCTGTATACCATGGAGATGGGCAATAAGAGTACTGGAGGGGACAGTAGAAGTGGACACTTAAAGCTGTGTATCATCAGCATAACAATGAAAATGAATACCATGGTGCCCTGTGGAACTCCGTGGTGAACTATGGAACTTTCTGACTGGTAATTCTGAATCTGTATTAAATGTGTCCTATCTGCAAGGTAGGAGGCAAACCACTGATACACAGTGCCACAGACTCCAATGCCAACCAGACGATCCATGAGGATCTGATGGGATATGATATCAAAGGCTGAGGTGATGTCAAGGAGGATAAGGATGGAGAGCAGACCGGATTCAGCTGCATGGATGAGGTCGTTGGTGTTGTTTCGGTGCTATGTTTGGGGCGGAAGCCAGATTGGAATTGTTCAAAGATATTATTGTTTTCAAGGTAGGTCTGGAGTTGAGATGAAACTACCCTCTCAAGAATTTTGGAAGTGAATGGTAAGTTGGAAATAGGCCAGTAGTTGTTTTGGTCATTAGAGTCCAAACCAGGTTATTTCAAGGTTGTTCTGATTATGGCAATTTTCAGTGAATAGGGAACTATACCAGTGGACAGAGAGGAGTTAATAATGGAATTATCAGGGAAGTGATAAAAGGGAGGCATGCTTTAACTAGGGTTGTGGGGATTGGATCCAGGTGACATGGAATTATTGGACTTAGTAATAAGTTCATAAATATGGTTTTCAGTTGGAAGCCTGAAGTCACATAGAACAATAGATGGGGACAGTTTCATGGTGCTTATTGATGGTAATTCAGTCTGCATGATGTTGGCAGAGGTCAGATGCTCATGGATTGTTCTAATTTTGAAGTTGAAAAACTTCAAAATGCAGAGCATTGTTCATTGAAAAGGTTACTGTTCATATTGGATTCAGGTGGTTTGAGTAGGCTTTTCCCTGTGGAGAAGAGAGTTCTGGTACTTCCTTCACTTGTGCTGATGATATTTGCATACTAAGAGGTTTTAGCTGTTGAAAGAGCAATTTTGTAGTGGAGTAGATGATCAAAATACATTTGATTATGAACAGCAAGTCCAATCTTGGTGCAGAGTCTCTCCAGGCACAAATCTAAAACTTTGAGCTGACGTAGTTCAGGTGTGTACCAGGGAACAGTATGAGAGAATGAGACAACCTGTGTTTTCAGAGGGGCTAGAGAATCAAGTGCAGAAGATAAAGTGTTGTTGTAGTAGTCCATTAGATCCGAGAGTGAGGGGGTTGGAACAGGAATGGGGTTTGAGGTAATTCAACTGCTGGGATCTTCTGGGTTATCATGTCTGATGTTGCGGCATGACATGATGCGATGCACCCTTGATTTACTGAGTGGTAGGTTGGTGTTGAATAATACAGCTTTATGGTCTAAGATGGGTAGTTCAGCTGAGGTGATGTTATATGGTGTAATGCCGGAACAACACACTAGGTCAAGGATATGGCCCTTGGTGTTGGTTGTAAAATTGACACATTGACTATGTTCCCTTTCCACAAATGCAGCCTGACCTGGTGAGTATTTCCAGGATTTTCAGTTTAATTGTAAGGGTGGCACGCATGGTGGCGCAGCAATAGTTTTGCTGCCTAACAGTGCCAGAGATCTAGGTTCGATCTGGCACTGGTCCTGGCCGTACGGAACTTGCGTGTCCACCCCCGCTCTCTCTGGGTGCTCCGGTCTCCTACCACACTCCAAAGACATACAGGTGTGTAGGTTAATAGGCTTCAGTAAAGATTGTAAATTGTCCCTAGTGCATAGGATAGTGCTAATGTGTGGGGATTGCTGTTCTGCATGGACTCAGTGGTCCCAAGGGCTTATTTCCATGCTGTATCTCTAAAACTAAAACTAAAACAAAATTTCAAACTAAAACTTGAGATGGTAGTAGGTTGTGCCTAGTGAGGAATAAAATCCCTGGTCCTATACGTTATTTCCTTTGATTTAGAGTACTGAAATAATTCAAGTGCAATCCATGGCAGGAAAATTTGGTCCCATGGTATACTTCTCCTGTGCCATGTGGTAATCAGGGACACATTCAGTGTCCCTGGTGACCATGCCGTTTGGTAAGTGTGTCCAGTTGCATCTCCTGAATGACCAGTGTGCACTACTGGAGCTGTGGATGACCTCAAGGTGGATTATGTGGGAAACCGAGTATATCGTGAGTAACAAGCTTAGTGAACTTCAGAGGGTGATGGGTATATGGAACAAGTTGCCAAAGGAAGTAGTTGAGGCAGGTACTATAACAACATTGAAAAGACACTTGGATAGATACAAGGATTGGAAAGATTTAGAGGGATATGGACCAAAATGCAGGCAAATGGGTGTAGCTTAGATGGATCTAACCTGGTTGGCGTGGATGAGTTTAACCGAAGTGCCAGTTTCCACATTGTATGACTCCATTAATCAATAACCTGGTCACCTCGTGATTGTTGAATTCACAGACACAGGCAGAAAAGTGATCGTTGACCAACAGCAAAAGATAGTGCAGGAATGCCCAGTGGCCATTCTTTCTCAAACACATACACTACATTGATTGATTTTGGGGGGGATGTCCTCGTGGAAGAAAGCAGCAACAGCCACGTTTAAGGCACTGTAGTTGGCTTAGCTGTACAAGAGGGGAGTAGAAATATTAGAAGAACTACAATGATTCAATTACAAGGAGAGCAAATGGCGTTTCTGTGGTCATCAATAAGGTTTGTGGATGTTATGTTGCCACCCTGGTGCCATTGTACAGGGGCGGAAATCCCAAGGGGGGAGGGAGCTGGTGGGACACGTACCCCCCTATTTTGAGAGCTGCGGGCCAGTGTCCCCCACCCCCCATTTTTTGTAATCCGGATTTTAAAAACCGGTGAAATCTCCGCTTTCTGCGAGACAGTGGGGGTGGGACTGCTGATCAAGGGCT
This sequence comes from Leucoraja erinaceus, assembly GCF_028641065.1. Classification (NCBI taxonomy): domain Eukaryota; kingdom Metazoa; phylum Chordata; class Chondrichthyes; order Rajiformes; family Rajidae; genus Leucoraja; species Leucoraja erinaceus. The sequence continues at coordinate 79,476,682 of NC_073377.1, forward strand.
GATTAGACGAGAGAGACGTCAGCCAGCTGGCAATGGGGGCAGGACATGATAATTCAGCATGATGATTGGAGGGAGACGTGCCAAAACACTCTCGGCACAGACCTGCGCCTCATCCGCAACCAGGATTGAAACCGGCTCTCCAGCGCTGTCACGTCCCCATCTGCAGTTCCTTCCTACACATTTAGAGAAATAGGTCATGGATTAAGGAGCAAGATCCGAATTATGTGATCTCATGGTACATTTCTGGTGCCACATGCTAGTGAGAATGTAGGTACAAAAGGATAGATTAGATAAATGCATGACTAAAATGTTGCTGTTACAGGATCACTGGGACAGCCTCTGGGGAAGGTGAGACTTGTGAAAGCTGGACTGAAACCGGAACTGAAACTGGACTTGCTGGGAGATTTTAAATTAAATTGAGCGGGGAACGAGCCAAAATGTAGATGTATAGCTGTAAAATGGTGCAGTCAAATAATGAATCGAAACTAACTGAGCAAACTTGGGCATGAGAGGGTATTAGGATAGATTGTAATTATTTTACTGTAAGAAGTCTGACTGGAATGGCAGATTCACTTAAGAGATTTGATCAGCGTATGGGAACATGATATTGTTGCTATCATGGAGACAAGGGCATGACTGAGAATTAAACAGTCGAAGGCATTATATCTTCAGTTGCCTGGAGGGTAGATGCAAAAAAAAAAGGTGACTTTGCAATATTGATTAAGGGATTTATTACTTCAGTAATGAGAAAGTATATCCGAGAAGTTCAAATTAAGTTTATTGTCTTATGCACAGGTACAGTGAGGGGCAGGCAAAATTAAAAACAATGTTTGCAACAGCATCACAGGCACATAAACTCAGACAAACACAGAAAAACACATTTTATGTAGGTACAAAAGGATAAATCACACCTAAAATTCTGGAATAAATAAGTGCAAAAAACAAGACATTAGAGAGAAATAAACAATTAGAATAAATAAACAAGTCCGTAATGGAAGAAATGCAGCATAGTGTTCTGTGAAAGGACACAAGGTGCTGGAGTAACTGAGCAGGTGAGGCAGCATCTCCGAAGAACAAAGACGATAATAATAATAATAATAAACATTAGGTGCAGGAGTAGGCCATTTGGTCCTTCGAGCCAGCACCGTCATTCAATGTGTTCATGGCTGATCATCGCCAATTAGTACCCGGTTCCTGCCTTCTCCCCATATCCCCTGACTCCATTATTTCATATCTATCATATCTATTAAATATCATATAAATTAATGAAAGACGATGTTTGGGTCGAGACCCTTCTTCATTGGTTCTGCGTAGTGTTAGTGGTGGTGATAAGGTTCAGCCTGCATAGGTCAGTTCAAGAACCTGATAGTTGTAGGAAAGAAACTGTTTCTGAACCTGGTGCTGTGGGATATTCTGTCTTCTGTACCACATCATCAATGGTAGCAGTGAGAGGAGGGCATGACCCAGATGGTGAGCTTCCTTAATGGTGGATACCGTCTCTTGAGGCAGTACCTCATCTAGATGTTTTTGATTAAGGGAGGTTTGAGTCTACCTCTCGCTACAGCCACTTGTGTTCCTGCGCATTGAAATTGGCTCTGATGTCTGAAGAAGGGTCCTGATCCAAAAAAGTCAACCTATCCATGTCTTCCAGCGATGCTGCCTGACACACTGAGTTAATCTGGCACTTTATGTTTTACTTTCTGCAGTACATTTGTAAAAGCTTGTTAAAGTGTCCAGAGATATGTGCAAGTTGGGCTGAATGGCCTGTTTTTACGCTGTAAGACTCCATGACATATTGAATCTCTTTAAACTTTCAAAAAAGAAAATGCACTGACGAGCCTTCTTCCTGATTGCAACTCTGTGCTGGGCCCAGAACAGGTCATCCGAGATGTTAACGCCTAGATAATTGAAACTGCTAACTCTCCATCACCGATCCACCACTAAAGGTTGGGGGTAATCTCCCGGCTTCCTTTTCTGAACTCGACATGTTAGATGTTAAGCGAGAGATTGTTGTTACGGCACCACTCGAACATGTGATGTATATTTGTCGGTACGCTGATGGTTCAAATGAGGCCAGATGGTTAGAACTTGGAAGCAAGAAGGGAGCAATCGCTCTGCTAGGGGCAAATCCACAGGCAAACTAACAGTCAGCATGATAAGTAGGAGCAGAGATGAAGACAAATCAAAGTGATGCAAGAGCAATAGGGTTATGGTGGTGTGTAATTTCAAACTGCATAATATTAAATGCAAACAAAATAATGCAAACAATGTGAAAGGCTCAGAGGGAGTGGAATTATTAAGGTGCATCAAAGAGAGCTTTTTGAGCCAGGACCTAGATAATCTGATGGAAGAGGAGGCAGCAGTGGAGCCATTCTACTGCTGTCTGGTTGTTAAGGGCCTGTCCCATTTAGGCGAATTTTCAGTGGACTGCCGGCGACTGTCAAATTCGCGGCACTCGCCTGAAAAACCGGAACTGAAAAACCGGAACTGGAACGGCGACTGTCAGAATGGAACACACACACACACACACACACACACACACACACGCACACACATCGCAAAGGCGGGGGCCAGAGACAGCGGGGGAGCGGCGCTGTCTGAAATTCACACGGTGCAAAGCCAAGGTGATACTGACACACACCGCGATGAACAAGAAGTTTAAGACGGCTAACATGTTGAAAAATTTGTGACGAGGCCGCGACTAGTTCCCAGAATACGGGAACTCCTCGCAACCATGAAGGAGACCCACCAGAGACCACTAGCGAACATGTGGCGACCATGTGGCAATCATGAGGCAAGCGCAGGGTTTCCTGCAATCACCTAAAAAGTCGCCTAAGTGGGACAGGCCCTTCCGAGTGTCAGTGGAAGAAAGTACTGACATTAACCTTAGGTTTCAAGGTAGTTGGGGAAGTGATGCCTGGTAATTATGATTGTAAATTGAGGGAAGACCGAATTCAATATCCGAAGACAGGACTTGGCAAATGTAAATTGGGAGCAATTACTTGCAGATAGATCATTATGGCAGCTGATCATCAATGCAGACACAGCTAGACTGAGCTCTTCATAAGATTGACCTTTGGCTACCTCTGTAGACTGCTGCTGCATGTACAGTCATGGAGTCATGGAGCGGGCATCAACTTGCCCACATTAACTAACATGCCACATCTTCGCTAGTCCCTGTGTGCGTTTGGCCCATTTCCTTCTAAACCTATCCAATCCATGTACCTGTCTAAATGTTTCTTAAACATTGTGATTGTACCTGCCTTAACAACTATTGGCAACTCCTTCCATATATCTACCACCCTTTGTGATAAAAAGGTTGCTGCTCACGTTCCTAGTCAATCTTTCCCCCTGCACCTTAGACCTATGTCCTCTGGTTCTCGATTCCCCTAAATTATTCCGTGCATTTACCCAATCTATTCCTATCATTATCTTATGCACAAAGGGCCTATTAGAGTTGAAAGAAAGAAATAAGACCTGGCAATGTAAGAATATCTCATAGATACAATCATATTTTACATTCAGTTGCGGCAGTCAATGTGACTGAAAGTTTTATGATATGTAGGTGGCACTTATTTAATTATGCCACCACGCAGTCAGCATTTCCATCAATCAGGATACTGAAGCTGCACTGATCACCAGAATTAGTCCCTTTTGAATTGTCAATCGAGAAATCGGTGGAGGGCCTCTTTTGCTATCCAAGTCTCCCTGGAGTGCTCTGCTCTCAGCTATGGTGAGGAAGGACAGAACATCTGAGCGATCATTCTGGTGTTAGTTTAATCAATGGAGAAAATATATTAATTGATGAAAAAGCCATGAATTTATAGGTGGTTTAGTATAAGTCATAGAGTCATAAAGTCATAGTGATGCAGTGCGGAATAGGCCCTTCAGCCCAATTTGTCCACACCGACCAATGTGTCCCGGCTACACTAGTCCCTGCGTTTGGTCCATATCCCTCCAAAACTGTCCTGTCCATGTACCTGTCTAACTGCTTCTTAAATGTTGGGATAGTCCCAACCTCCACTACCTCCTCTGGCAGCTTATTCCATACACCCACCACCCTTTGTGTGGAAAAATTCACATCATGGAAGGACAGATCTTAGTATGAAGAAGTGAATCAAAAGATTCTTGATTAGTAAGGGTGTCAGGGGTTATGGGGAGAAGGCAGGAGAATGGGGTTAAGAGGGAAATATAGATCATCCATGATTAAATGGTGGAGTAGATTTTATGGGCTGAATGGTCTAATTCTGCTCCTAGAACTTGTGAATTTATGAAAAAAAGAAAGAGTGGACCCGCAAGGTCATGTTCTATGTGGGCAGTAAGCTGACGGGCTACAATTATCAAGGCAAAGTGAGGAGATTGATGGACAGGATGTAGATGATGGTGACGTTCCTGACTTAATTGTAGCACTGAGCCACTTCCCATATCTATATAACTAAAAGTCTCATCTTGGCTACTTCCTCTCTACGCTGTTAATTGATTTTAGTAAAAAGAAAATGCTACCTGATGTCGCTATGATTTTTGGCCGTCTTACTCACAGTCCTCCTCCGCTGGAGGGGGGGGGTGTGGGCAGGAGTATAAAACCCCGAATGCTTGGACGTGTGTCAGTCACTATGTAAGATCACGAGGGAGAGGCCAAAACTGTGATTCTGCTGTGAGTCTACTGAACTGTGAGTCTACTATGTGCTTGCAATGTATGCTTAGTTACCCCGCAATGTGGTTGCAATAAATGAGGATTGGTTAGCCCTTTATGTTCTTGCAATAAATGGTTTCTCAGCCCCCACTGCATTTGCAAGGAATAAATGGTTTCTCAGCCCCCACTGTGTTTGCAAGGAATAAATGGTTTTGTAACCCCCATTGTGTTTGCAAGGAATAAATGATTTGTCAGCCCCCATTGTGTTTAATCCAAAGGTCCCGCTCAATCCATAACTTAGGCTGAGTGGACAGGTTGCTCTGATTGCGTAAGTTCCGCTAAGTGCAGAGATCATGCTGATTGCGTAACATCCGCTAAGTGCAGGTCATGCTGATGGCGTAACTTCCGCTAAGTGCAAAGGTGATGCTGATGGCGTAACTTCCGCTAAGTGCAAAGGTGATGCTGATTGCGTAACTTCCGCTAAGTGCAGAGGTCACGCTGGTTGAGGAAGTGCCGCTGGCTGCAGAAGCCCCACAGTGGAAAGGCGTGTGAGTAGATTCAAGAAAGTTTACTGTCATATATATGGTGTGTGGGTGTCTGTGGTATGTGTGTGAGTCTGTGTGTGTGTCTGTGACTCTGTGTGTTTGTGAGAGTGAATGTGAGAGGGACAGTAAGTATGTGTGTGTGTGTGTGGAGTGGAAGGTGTGTGTGAGGTGGACGCTGTGTGTGTGTGTGAGTGTGTGAGGTGGAGGGTGGTGTGTGTGTGTGACTTGAAATGGATTAACTTCACGAAATGGATTGACTTAACTTGAAATGGATTGACTTGAAATGGATTGACTTGACGACTTGAAATGGATTGACTTGAAATGGATTGAATTGACTTCACTTGAAATTGATTGACTTTGCTTGAAATAGATTGACTGGACTTGAAATGGATTGACTTGACTTGAAATGGACTGACTTGAATCTGTCTTCACTAAGGAGGACACAAACAATCTTCCTGATATATTAGAGGCCAGAGGATCTTAGGTGACAGAGGAACTGAAGGAAATCCACATAAGGCAGGAAATGGTGTTGGATAGACTGATGGGACTGAAGGCTGATAAATCCGCAGGGCCTGATGGTCTGCATCCCATGGTGCTTAAGGAAGTGGCTCTGAAAACCGTGGATGCATTGGTGATAATTTTCCAATGTTCTACACTCGGGTCAGTTCCTGTGGATTGGAGGGTGGCCAATGTTATCCCACTTTTTAAGAAAGGTGGGAGAGAGAAAAAAGGGAGTTCTGGAGATCAGATTGGATCATATTCTGAACGTGATCTCTGGCACTGATGGCTAGGAAAACCTGCGAGTAAAATAATAATGAGGTTGCTGCATTACAAAGGTTCAGACATGCACAATGAACTTACTCCTGTGTTGCCTGTGCCCCTCACCACCCATGACATCTTGCTGGTCAGCACATTATTCTAACTTGGGAATTTAATGCAATTTCTTTATTGCCACTGGGTCTATTGAATTGAATTTTATTTCTTTTTTATTTTTGTCATTCAGACCTTTCGGTCTGAACGAAATTTTGTTGCCTTGCATTCATACATAAACTAAAAATGACAAAAACACTCAATAAACACAAATTTAACATCCACCACAGTGAATTCACCAAGCACCTCCTCACGGTGATGGAAGGCAAAACTCTTAAAGTCTTTGTCTCTTCCTTCCTTGTTCTCCCTCTGCACCGAGGCGATCCAGGCTTCAGATGTTGTGACCCGCCGGGCGATGGTAAGCCGCCGAAGCTGCGGCCCTCCAGTCCAGTGGACGCAGCTGTTGTTGCGGGAGCTCTGGTAAAACAGGTCACCAACCTGTGACCTGCGAGCTCCTGGCGATGTCGTCCACTAGGCCTGCGGCCGAGCCTCCGATGTCTGGTCGCAGCCGGAACACCGCCACAGCTCCGAGGCCTGGTCTGGTCGCCGTTGCCGCTGCCGCCGAAAGCTGCCAAACTCCGAGGTCAGGTCGGGTCTAAAACCTAGCTCTTCCTAAACAACAACACGTATCCTCCCCAGCTTTCAAACTCCCGGCTTACATACAGCCCGTACATACAAATAAGTGTATGGGAGACTGGTGCTATGCATGGCTGCAGGCACTTCTGCAGGGTTGGAATTTGATGAACGTCGTCCCTCTGCATGAGATCTATGCAGGGAGCCTAGCAGCCCCTCCAGTTGAGAGAGGCTCACATGCATTCATCACCAGTCACATCTTCCCATCCCCTCCAGTTTCCACTTTCTGCAAAGACTGCTCTCTCTTTAGATCACTCATCACTTCCTACTCTAACCACACCTTCCTCAGGAAGGTGACACCTGACCTATATCTCCTCCCTCACATCCATTTAGAGACACCAGCAGGCCTTCCAGGTAAGACAGAGGGTCACATATATCTCCTCTAACCTCACCTACTACATGTGGAGGTCCCGATGAGACCTCCTTTACATCGACGAGAACAAGGATAGATTAGGCGATCGGTTGTGCTTGTCCGCAAAGGCCATCTGGATCTCCCAGTAGCTAACCGTTTGAACTCCCCATTCCATTCCTATATTGACCTTTCTATCCTGGGCCTCCTCCTCTGCCAGAGTGAAGCCACATGCAAAGTGGAGAAACTGCACCTCATATTCTGCTTGGGAAGCTTACAACAGTTTGAATATTAAGTAGGATTGAACTGCAGATGCTGGTTTAAACCAAAGATAGACACAAAATGCTGTAATAACTCAGCGGGACAAGCAGCATCTCTGGAGAGAAGGAATGGGTGACCTTTTGGGTCGAGACCCTTCTTTAGTCTGAAGAAGGATCTCGACCCAAAACGTCACCCATAAGGGGGGCGCCCACCTTATTCCTCCTCTCTTCCCTGAGCCCCACCTGGATGTGCACCAATTTCTCTTTTTTCCCTTCTCCTTTCTCCTTCCATTATATTCCCAACTCTGAATTCACTTCATGCCTCTTCCAGACTAATAGCCCTGTCCACAGTGCGAGTTCATTCCAAGAGTTCTCCCGAGTTTGCCCTGATTCGAACTCAGAGATTCATAGTAATGGCCACTCGTTGGTACTCGGGGCTCTCGTGGACATTTTTCAACGTTTTGAAAAATCTTCACGAGTCTTCCCGTGCTTACCTGCCATTAACGAGTCTTCCCGAGTATCTGCCATTAGCTGTACGAGCCGGTAAGAGTCACCCTCGAGCTCCGACGAACCCGCTACGTTCATTCTCCATGCTTACCACGGGTTTGATTTTTTTAAACTCGGGAGAGCACTTGAATGAACTTGCACCGTGGGACAGGGTCATTATCTCCTTAACTTATACTTTTTATCTTTTCATTATTGGCTTTTATTCAACCATTTGCAAATCAAGCTACCCTCACCTGTATCCACATTCCTTGCTAGGTTAAGTCCCACCCCATCTCTCTTTCTGCTACAATTGGTGAAGAATGGTCTCAATCCATACCATCACCTGTTCATGTCCACCAGACATGCTGCCTGTCTTGCTGAGTTACTCCAGCATTTTGTTTTTATTTTAATTGTGATCCATTCCCCTCAAATTGCTGCATATCCACGTATCTCTTAGATACCACTATCGTATCTGCTTCCACCACTATTCCTGGCAGAGGAATGAAGATCCACCTTCCAGGTAATAATGATGTCCTGTACATTTCCGTTCAACTTTACCCCTCTGACAAATTTATGCCCTCTTCTTTAACTTTTCCACCTTGGGAAGAAAGTTGCGACTATGCCTATCATCATTTTGTATATTTCTAATGGATCTCCTCTCAATCTCCGACGCTCCAGAGGAAACAATCCAAATTTGTCCAGCCTCTCATTGAGTCATGGTCACAGATTGATACAGTGTAGAAAAAGGCCCTTTGGCCCAACTTGCCCACACCAGCCAACATGTCCCAGCTACACTAATCTACCTGCCTGCATTTGGTCCATATCCCTCCAAACCTCTCCTGTCCATGAACCTGTCTAACTGTTTCATAAATGTTGGGATAGCCTCACCTACCTCCTCTGGCTGCTTGTTCCATACACCCACCCATGTGAAAAAGTTACACCTCAGATTCCTATTAAATCTTTTCCCCTTCACCTTAAACCTATGTCCTCTGGTCCTCGATTCACTTACTCTGGGCAAGAGACTCTGTGCATCTACTTGATCTATTCCCTTATGATTTTATGAATCATGAGATGAGTGATAGTTAATGCTCCCTAATCCAGAAGAAGGGTCCCGACCAGAAACATCATCTGTCCGCCCCTCTGAGTTCCTCTTGCACTTTGTGTTTTACCCTGTAGTCCAGGCAACATTCTGGTAAACTTCTTCTACACCTTCATCAAAGGCTCCACATCCTTTCTGTAAAGCTGCAACGTTACTGACTCTTAAACTCAATGCCCATGCCAATGAAGGCAAGCATACTATAAGCCTTTTTTACCACTCTACTTGTGTTGCCATTTTGGGGGAGGCATGGACCTGCACCCTAAGATCTCTCTGAACATCAATGCCATTAAATATTTTGGCATAAACTATATACTTTCGCCTTAGACCTCTTCAAAGTACACCACCTCACATTTGCAGATTAATCTCCATCTGTCATGTTTCCACCCATGTCTATAATTGATCTATGTCCCCCAGTATAATTTGACAACCTTCTTCACTGTCTACAACTCCACCAATTTTGCTATCATCTGCAAACTTACTAGCCGACCCCATCTATATTTACATCCGATTCAAGAAAACGTCTCCTCACGTTAAGCAGACTCACAAAGGCAGTTAGAGGACAAGATGTGCTGGTCCATCTTCAAGTGCCCATAAACCAAAACAATCAATTAGTCTGAAAAGTCATTGGGTCCACAATCTGTGTATGTATGCATATTTAAAAAGATGACTGTGCATAAATATAATGCAACACTAGAAAACAATATGCTAGAAAAATATCCAAATCGATATTGCCATTCAAAATAAATCATATATTAAACTTGATACTTGCCTGATTTGATACTTGCCTAATTTTATATACTTATGTATTGGACAGTATTATAAATAAAAATACTTATTTGTTTTATCAATCATGTTAACATCCCATCTGAAACCAGGATCAAAATGAAAGGTTGGACCAGGCTAGTTAAATAGAAGTCTGCCCCCCACCCCCACTCCTGTTATGTGTGCATTGTAATTCTGAATTATCTTTGTGACTTTGTAGCTTCAGATTGAGAAGATCATTTGTGACTACAATTTATTCTAAGTCATTTGAGGGCATTTGAGGGCATCTTGGCTTGAAGTAAATTATTTTTAATATAAATTAGATAGCATTAATTTCACTACAAAGTGGAAATGTGATATTACATAAGTGGGTCAGGAATTATTTAAATGGAATTGACACTGAAGTAAGAGTACTTGATACAGATTTATTTTCACTGAAACTGTGATCTATTTGTTGTAGACAAAATAAAAATGGAAGAAACAAATGCCAGTCAGCTAAGTGAGGCCTCTTTTCCAACTGCTATTCTTTCATAATGTGCTGGTCAATTTACTTCAGGAATGAAATGGCTCCCTGCCACTTCATACCAGAGAAATAGGATACGGACCAAGATGTGTACAACTGTAGCAGAATGGGTATTGAAATTAGATGAAGACGTGGTGACAGAATTTCCTCTGTTATACTTGTGCATCAATAATTGGTCCGCAACTTCCTTGAGGAATATAGCATGGGAAACGTTGATAGCCTCTAATGGAGTTCACACCACGCTCCATTTATTTGTTGAAGTTACTGAAAAATTGGTGGAGGTTCATTATAGATACAATGTTAATCCATCCTATTTACCTTTCAGCATGCTGCTAAGTTGATTCATTATGTCTAGGATGACACAATAAAATAATTGGTCTCATACAGCGTTGAAAGTTTGTTTCAGACAAACAGATTTCTTCAACTGTTAGACAAATTTTTGCCTGGTGCCAAGAAAACGATGTCAATAAATCTTAATATATTACTGCACACCTGAAGTAAATACTTATATAATCAAACTGAGTGGTATATTTCTAAAAGATCTTCTTGCTAAGTATATCCTTGAAAACTCTATGTATTTTAATGCTGAAATTAAGATCTACCAAAAATATTTTATGCTCTTTCTAATATTTCTATTTCATCTACAGGGAAACTTAATATTCAAATAAGTCAAATGCAAATGTGGCAATTATCAACAGCTAACACTAAAACAATTCTAATGTATATATCTTCTTATCAAAAGGATTATAACTCTATTGTTCCATCCCTTATCTAAAAAGATAATACATGCAAATCTAATTAAATCCCTTTGCTAATTTGCAAGTATTAAAAGACAATATATTACTCACATAATTTAATGGTTATACTTAATATTATCTGTCAATATTTCATAAAGTTTCTTGTTACAGGCCTTTTTTTTTTTTACAGACTTGTTTCTTATTACAGGCCTTTTTTAAGTAAAACCCTCTCAGTTAATTTTGGAATTTATTATCCTAAAGTAGATGAGTAACAGGAACAGCAAGTATTCTATTAAATTGTATATTTCTTGAAGCAGCAAGGATTTGTAACAATTCATCAATAACCAAGGTGAAAACAAAGTAAGATGGCATTGACGCATAAATGCACACAAAGGACAAGACATCAACTGAGACAGGTAGATGTGCAGTGTGTGGAGGATGAGAACGACAGATTGGAAAATCTTTCAGAATCCATAGTACAGGTCTGAAGTGCAGTTAAAATATATTTTGCCCTGAAGGTCATGGACATTAAGGCAGATTGATAGAAAAGAGATTTGAAAGCATGGTCAAATGTTGACATAAAATGTTTGCCTTTCACTTTAATCAGGAGTAATTTTCATATAAATCTATAATTAACGTGTTGAAATTTGATTCTTAGGTTTTCGGTTCATTTTTAGTTGAAAAAGGAGTTGATACATTTCAAAATGTAAGTGTGTAATAGTGTGGTAGAATTCTCCCTGAAATCTATAATGCGGTACATTAAGTCTGGACTTCTTTCCAATGAATTAGAGGCTTTTCTTTCAATCTTAACTTTAGACCTGTGATAACCACAGATGAGTCGATGTCAAGACTACATAAACCCTTCATATTCTCTGTTTGAAACAAGCTTATAAAAGTACCGATATCTGTAACGAGAGATGAACTGCAATGAAGAAAGTAACATTCATCCCTTCAAGGACTCAAAGGCTACAGAAATAACTCAGTTCACACGTTTGGACGTAGTAACCCAGAAATTCCATCAAAATGGAAATTTGCTATATAGGGAGCAGGCCATGTACAACATCTAGCTCCGGACATGGCTGATTGGACACAGGAAAGTCGGTGCTGCTGATCATTTTAATTCATCCCGGTTTGCTGATATTCACTAGTTGTACCAATTATTTATAGGCTGGAGGATTGGTCTGCTATCAGCAGATTCTTGATTAGTACAGGCATCAGAGGTTATGGGGAGAAGGTAGGAGATTTGAGTTAGCAGGGTGAGATAGATCAGCCATGATTGAATGGCAAAGTAGACTTTGCCGAATTACCTAATTCTACTCCTATTCCAATGACCTTATGATCACTGGAAGTTAGAGCAATAGATTTAGACAGGGACAAGTTGACTACGTGCCTGCACCAGCATTCAACAAGATTTTGACTAGCCTAAGAAGCCTTGTGGCTTGTGGCCTGATGCATACCCACCTCTTCCCCTATATTACTTAATTCATCAGGCTCAGAACTTTAGATCTTAAATTAAGCTGTTCACTGCCAAGTTTATGTTTCATTATTGGCCACGACCTGAGTATACTCGGGGGTGGCACTGAACAGGTTAAAAATTGGTTCAACAAAAATACATTTCTGCCCAACCTCTACCACCCCTAATGTGTTTCCTAACTTCACTTCTGGAAAATAAAATGTTCCAACTTTTAGATGAAGTTACCGAGCCATATACTATCCAGGCAAGGACCATGGATTTTTCTCTATCTCTCCCTACAGATTTATTACATTTCTTGAAAACAAATCACTCTCTACCTGCTAACCAGCAATGAATTTAACGGCAGATTGTGAAATATCATCGCCTACTTTAACCCAAGAAAGCTCAGCAACGCCTCCACTTCCTTCGACGGATGAGGAGAGCCGACCTCCCCCCTTCTGCCCTCACCACATTCTTACCAGCAGTCTCTCAGCCTGGTATGGCAGTTGCTCCGCTGCTGACCAGAAGGCACTACAGAGAGTGGTGAGGACAGCGGAGAAGATCACCAGATCACCCCAACCTGCAATCCAGGACTTATAACCATCTCGCTGTCGCAAGAGAGCAACCAATATCATCAAAGACACCACCCACCCATCACACAAACTGTTCACCCTCCTACCATCTGGCAAGCGCTACCGCAGCATGCGGAGCAAAACCACCAGATTCAAAAACAGCTTTCTTATTCTCTCCGGCCATCAGATTACTCAACACACTCAAGAAAATTCCATGAACATTTAACTTTAACTCAATGTCTGCATATGCTATTTGCACTTTTCTATATTGCACCTTTATTATTGCACTTTAATAACATACCTCAAAATTTTGCTACAGTCTAGCACACTGAATATTTTAAATAATGTATATTGTCTATCTTATTGGCATATTGTCTGTCTGTGTTATAAATATTACTTGCACATTTGGAGTATGGGGAAACGCAATTCCAATCCAATTTATTTGAATTGACAATAAAGTTTACTTTGTACTTGAACTTGAACTTTGAACCCTTGGAGTCTGGATCCAATAGGAATCACGTCTTACATTGATTTATCTGCTAACTTCCCATCACATGTACTATATTAGGATTATAGTAGTCCAAATCTTGGGCCCTCAGTTGTGGAGAACCACTCCCCTGATCTCCTCCTCCATAATATTTTTAACATTCATCTAAGAGTCAGTGTACGTGCATCTTGACTGGTTACCGATGCAGTCATGAAGCCGCCCCAAACTTTAAAATGACAATGTAATGTTCGTAGGCCAGGAGCACCTTTTCTTCAAGAGGATCAGGTTTGTGTTCAAACAAAACTAAATAGTTTCATCAATTGCTGATGATTTATGTTTGTTGATATATAAAATAGTCCACTTGGCACCATTTGAATTCCTCCCACACTTCAATGACGTACAAGTTTGTAGGTTAATCGGCTTGGTATAAATGTAAAAATTGTGCCTAGTGTGTGTAGCGTTAAAGTGCGGGGATGCGGACCGCGTGGGCCCTTCGGCCCAAGATCTTCGGTTTCCTCCCACACTTCAATGACGTACAAGTTTGTAGGTTAATCGGCTTGGTATAAATGTAAAAATTGTGCCTAGTGTGTGTAGGATTGTGTTAATGTGCGGGGATCGCTGGTCGGCGCGGACTCGGTGCGCTGAAGGGACTGTTTCCACACTATCTCAAAACAAAGACTGCAAGAAATTTCAGAGAAGATAGACACAAAATACTGGAGTAACTCAACGAGACAGGCTGCATCTCTGGATAGAAGGAATGGGTGACATTTCGGCTCTTCTTCAGACTGAGAGTCTGGGGGGAGAGAGTGACGCAGAGATAAAGAAGGGTAAGGTGAAAATGAGACATCAAAGGGGATGAGGTTCAAGGAAAATATATATTAGATTGTTAGCTAGGAGAAGGTAACAACAAAGCATACAGAGATAAAATTTAATCAGAGGGACATTCAGACTGATGCAGAAACTAACAATGCTATTTCTAGTGTATGTTCTGACACCATTACATTTCCTGGCTGTTATCTTTAAAAGCCCTTTCAATTGTCTTTAAAATTATATTTTAATCTTTGCTTCAAAAACAAACATGTTGGGTTAGTAAAACTCTTCTGTAATTAAAATGAACTAAGTTTATTAGCAAAATGGTCCATTGAAGACAACATGAGCATAATTATTTCAAAACCACAGCATTGAACTTCTACTCAGAATCAATTTTATTCATGATTTGACATGTTTACACAGATAAACATAATGAAATGGCAATGTTACATAGATTAAAATGCACTTACAACATGGTGGGGTAATGTGACACGTACATAAAACATATTTTAAAATGTCAAAGGTGTTACTTTTGATTGATTGTTTAAATCAGGGGTATAGCGATGAGGATGTGATTAACCAGGAAAGTTGAATAGACCTTGGAACGGGAAAATGCCCTTATGATGTCGGCATTAACCATGGCATTATTCATTCATTCAGGTCCCTTGCCAGGACCTTGGACATTGTCCAGTCTACCAACTAGGGTGGTGAATCTGTGGAATAATTTGCCACAGAAGGCTGTGGAGGCCAAGTCAATTTTTAAAGAAGAGACAGATAGATTCTTGATTAGTCCGGGTGTCAGAGGTTATGGGGAGAAGGCAGAAGAATGGGGATCAGAGGGAGAGATATATTAGCCATGATTGAATGGCTGAATGGACTTGATGGGCAAATGGCCTAATTCTGCTTCTATTAGTTATGACCTTATGACCTTCCCAGCTGTTCAAGGACAAGCTTTTCCAGTAAGTAAAACGCCTGTGCATGTCTGGAACCCCCACACATGCATGGACTTTATTAAGTCGTTAAAGATACATTACACATATAACATCCCTTCTTTTTCCAAAAGAGAAAAACATACTGCTGTGCAATGTATATATCTGTCCAAGTAAGAAAAGAAAACTTTTTCTAAGTAACATTTCCTACTCATAACTACTCATTGTCTTATTTACATAAACTTGGTTATTATACCTGCAACCCCATATAAACATTGATAAGAACTAAATCAATGGGTCACATAGTCTCCAAAATACTTAGGTGGTCTCACAGCTCGACCTGAGCAAGTTCTCACTGTTTCGTTTATGTCAATGTCCTCGTTTTTGTCATTTCGCTCAGTAGCTGTTTTCTTTTCAGTATGCCTTGGCTGCTGTTTCAACGCCTGTGTCGCATTGGTTGTGGTCGGTGTTGTAGATTCGCCCTGGTGGATTTTTGCAGGTCTTGCGAAGATATACGCGATTGCGACGGTATATGCCAGATGGGCGTTGAACCTCGGATAAATGCTCGCTTTCTCCCAACTCTTCTTTCCTTGTACGAGTTGCATTCGCACTGTGTCGCCCTCATGAAGTGTGGAAAGGTCTTTAGATGGCTTATTGTAATTGTCAGCTTGCTGCTGAATACGCTGCTTCATGCGTTCATATTCGTATACAACTCTGGGTTCAAGTAGTCTCACTGTTATCAGCAGAAGTGTACGCATGCGACGATTCATGAGGCACTGTGGGACTTGTACTCAGCCCTTGCGAAGGCGTATTACGATGAACCAACATCGCTATGTAGGGATCAGATTGTGATTTGCTGCTCCAGTCATGATTCACTTCGCTGTTTTGACGGCTGATTCTGCCTTCCCGTTTGCTTTGCTATTACCAGGACTGCTGGACAGGTGCTCAAAATCCTATTCCCTTGTGAACTGGTGTAATGTGACCGATGTGTACTACGGCCCGTTATCGCTCACAACTTGTGTCGGGCTGCCGTATCTTGCGAAATTAGCTTTTAACTTGCGAATCATGATTGGACTGCTCGTGTGTCTCAGCCGGTCTACTTCGACAAAGTTGCTAGTCTACAGTGACTAGATAATCTTTCCCATACCATGTAAAGAGATCTGTGCCGACTTTCTCCCATGGCCTTGTCGGCAGCTCATGACTCATAGAAACATAGAAATTAGGTGCAGGAGTAGGCCATTCGGCCCTTCGAGCCTGCACCGCCATTCAATATGATCATGGCTGATCATCCAACTCAGTATCCCGTACCTGCCTTCTCTCCATACCCCCTGATCCCCTTAGCCACAAGGGCCACATCTAACTCCCTCTTAAATATAGCCAATGAACTGGCCTCAACTACCCTCTGTGGCAGAGAGTTCCAGAGATTCACCACTCTCTGCGTGAAAAGATTTCTTCTCATCTCGGTTTTAAAGGATTTCCCCTTTATCCTTAAGCTGTGACCCCTTGTCCTGGACTTCCCTAACATCGGGAACAATCTTCCTGCATCTAGCGGATGAGTGTCTCTTTTTGCTGGCTCACCTCATAGGTGCAGCATACATCACATGTAGCAATATACTGCATGATGTCGCTACTCATGCTAGGCCAGAATAGGCATTTGCGTGCTCAACGCAGGCAGCCTTCAATGCCTAGATGTGAAGAGTGTATCTTTTCTTTCATGTCTCTTCTTAAGCTTATCAGTATGATGACGCGCTCTCCCTTGAAGATCAAACCATCTTGGACTGCGAGCTCATTCCTATAGCTGTAATAAGGCATGAGCTGCTCTGGTAGCCTATCTCATTCACTAGGCCAACCACTGATGATGACATGTTTCAGCATCTGTATTGTGTCTTCTTTCGCTGTTTCATCGTGAATTTGCTCGAGACGCTCATCTCAAATTGACAAATGTGATACCATGTTTACCGCCTCGAATGCTTGCTCTCTGCTCGGAGTACTGTTAACTGCATGCGACAGTGTATACGCAAGGTACATGAGCTTCCCCTGACAGAAGCTGATGTCAAAAATCATAGCTCTGTAGGTGGGGTAGCATTCCTTGAAGACGTTTCTGCGCTTTCACTCGTGGATTCTTTGCTATCATTTCCAGCAGCTTGTGATCGCTGATCATGCTGGTGAAACGACCACATGTATACTGATGGAAATGCTCCATAGCAAATACCACGGCGAGCATCTCCTTCTCAATCGAGGCATATCGCGATTCAGTGTCGGTTATTGCTCTGCTCGCATACGCGATGGGTCGTCCCTTTTGGAGCAAGGCTGTCCCCAGTCCCTTGTTGCTGGAGTCACTCTGAATCGTCAGCTCCTCCTTGGGATTGTAGAATGGTAAGATCGGTGCTTCAGATACCATCAGTCTGATCTTGGACATGGTTTTGTCCTGCTCAGCAGACCACTCCCCTGCTATGTCTGGTCTTTTCAGCTGTCTGATGGGCTCAATGGTATTGGACAGGCTGGGTAGAAAATGGCTCAGGTAGTTGACAAATTCAACTAGCCTCTGCACACCCTGTACATTGACGACATCTGCAACCTTTTTGGGGTCGGGTTGCAGCCCTGTGCCAGTGATCACATGTCCTAAAAAGGGTACCTCAGTTGCTCTGAAGACAGACTTGTTAAGTTTGATGTGTTGCTGTACACATTGCTGAACCAACTGCTCGAGCTTTGAGTTGTGTTCAATGACCACGTCTTCCATCACCTCTCCCTTACCATAGCTGAGGATGCCGTCTGCAACACAATATTGTCATGGAGCAAGCTGTCCGGCATGCACTGGCAGAAATTACAGGTCCTCGCTAATGTTCTCAGGCTAGCAAAGAACAATTCAAAGTTCTCACCTGCTTCTTGCTGTCTCTTGTTGAAAATGTATCGCTCCTACTTCTCACTCTTTTTGCAAATGGCGTAGCTCTCGAACGCGTGATTGATATCGGTCAGTTCTTGGTTCTCCTCGTCATTGGAGAACACAAAACTGTTGTAAATCTCCAGTCCTGACGAGCCAATTGTATGGAGAACCAATGCCGCTGGTGTTTGCCTGTCTAGCTGTGCGACCACATTGTAATTTGTCCACATCTGGCGTCATGTTTCCCAACCCTCAATCACCCTGCGGATGACGGTTGACGGTTAATGGGGTAGGTGGTCGTTTACCGCTCACGGGAGGCGGACCGGCTGTGTGCTGTGGAGTGCAACCGGTGGCCGTCTGCGTAGGCTGCTGGTCGCCCGTCTCCTCATCTGCACTCGACTCGGCTTGCTGCTGAGCAGCCATCTGCCCCACCCTTTGGGTGGCCATGTCGTTTTCCGGCAGTTTTAATATTTTCCGTGCCTTAAATGCTGCTCACTCACCAATCCTACAGTGCTTGACAGTTTCACTTGTCCTTAGCTGCAATCCTCACACAAGGAGCTGTATTCTTCAGTCACTGTCTAATCGCAGGGAGAAGATTTCTAAAGTGAGGGTGAAAGATGGAGTGATAGACCTCTTAGATGGTGGAGTAGCAGTGGTCGAAAGTATTTGATCCTCTGGTATTGCAGGACACATGTTGGTGTTGAGTTTAGAGATACAGCATAGAAACAGGCCCTTCAGCCCACCGAGTCCACACCGACCAGCGATCACCCATACACTTGTTCTATTGTCCACACAGGTGACAATTTACAGAAAATTAACCGACAAACCTGTTAGTCTTTGGGATGTGGGAGGAATCTAGAGCACCTGGAGGAAACCCACGGTGTCATAGTGCAAACTCCACAAAGACAACACCAATAGCCAGGATCAAACCCAGATCTCTGGTGCAGTGAGGTAGCAGCTCTACCGCTGCACTACTGTGCCGGTAGTTAGGAAGTGATTTTTTCAAACTAGCCTTGTTGACGTACCCAGCTATGATGGGATAGGTGTCAGGTTATGCTATCTGATGTCAGTTGACAGCTCCTCCAGTGCAACTCAAACTTCTGCCAGTGGAGGAATGTAGACCACAGACACGGTGAAGGCAGTGAATGCACTTCAGAGGTAGAAACGATGACGCTTCACTATTAGATATTCCAGGAATGGAGAGCAGGAGTCAGACAAGTCTGCTACATCTGAGCACCACAAAAAAGTTACCTTAAAGGGCCTGTCCCTCGATGCGAGTTCACCCCAGCCCGATTACATTCACACTTGTAAACCACACACCGCCGGGAGTAGGGGAGAAATGTTTTAGATTCCACAGTAGGAACAGAGAGAGACAGAGAGCGAGAGAGAGAGAGAGAGAGAGAGAGAAATCTGGAGTTACTCAGCGGGTGAGTCGGGCAGCATCTCTGGAGAGAAGGAATACGTGGCATGTCTGGTCAAGACCCTTTATTCAGACTGAGAGTCAGGGGAGAGAGAAAATATAAAGATACAGTGATCCAGAGATGCTGCCTGACCCGCTGAGTTACTCCAGCTTTTTTTATGTCTATCTTTGGTTTAAACCAGCGCCTGCAGAGAGAGAGAGAGAAAGAGGGAGGGAGGGAGAAGGGAGAGGGAGAGGGAGAGGGAGAGAGAGAGGGAGAGGGGAGAGGGAGAGGGAGAGAGAGCTAGCTTTTCCACACCAGCACCGTGTGTGCTTGCTTTAAATTCTGACTGACACAAAAACACACATAATATATATATATACTCACACACTCATATATATGCTCACACTCTATATCTTCCTTGGCTCTCGGCTTTTCTCAGTTCTGGGCCTAATTAATCAATTTGGTATACTTATTCTAAAACTCAAATCTTGCTTCTGTCAACTAAAGTTAAACTGGTAATAGCAAATAGACAATAAACAATAGGTGCAGGGGTAGGTCATTCAGCCTATCGAGCCAGCACCGCCATTCAACGAGATCATGGCTGATCATCCCCAATCAGTACCCTGTTCCTGCCTTCTCCCCATATCTCCTGACTCCGCTATCTTTTATCTTGCTCTCTCTTGAAAGTATCCAGAGAGCTGGCCTCCACCGCCATCTGAGGCAGAGAATTACACAGACTCACAACTTTAGGTGAGAAAAAGTGTTTCCTCGTTTCCGTTCTAAATGGCTTACCCCTTATTCTTAAACTGTGGTCCCAGGTTCTGGACTCCCCCAACATTGGGAACATGTTTCCTTAATAATCTTATAAACTGAGCTCATTTAAAATCTCTCCCAGTTTCCATTCCCCTTTGTCTTCAATGATCAAAGATTTTGAGATTAACATAAAGTAGTCGGCTGTCATCAATTTAACATGATTGCATTAAGGCAAAATTTACCTTAACAACATTAGCACTTTGAAATGGTGTGAAAGTTATTCAGCCCGCTTTTAATTCCAGTTCACAGATAATCAACACATAATCCCACGTGGTTAAGCAGAGTCAAGAATTGAAAACATCATTTTTGTTCAGTAAGAGAATGAGGATGAAAGAGGTATGGTTAATCCTGATAGATTTTTGCAATTGAATTGAAAGAAGGTGTTAGTGATTATCCTCATCGGAATAGTTTGCACATTTTAGCAGTATCTTGATAAGAAAATAAAAGGCAATTTGCTTAACAAAAAAGAATTTGTTACTCTGTCGAGTAATTTAAGAAAAGAAAATGTACAGCAGTTATACAGCAGTGTTAATTACAACACAGAAGGAAACCATTTAGTTTGTGGTATTGCCTGCTCATGCGGTGCTGGCTCATAGGGCCAAATGGCCTACACCTGCACCTATTATCTATTATTAATGCTTTCCATCTAATGACATTCCCCTGGCCTTTCCATTATATTCTCATTTAATTTCCTTTTAAATTATCTTATAGACCAAAGGCTATACATAGGTTAATGCATGAACGCAAGTGGAGGAATTGTGTTCCATGATTCACAAGTGCCCATTGAATGGAATGCTGACTGCACACTAACTTTGTGCAGCTTGCTAGTTATGATGATAACAAAATGTCCTGATGCAGGATCTTGTTCTAAAATATTGCCCATCCATTTGCCTCCACAGATGCTCCTTGATCCGTTCAACTTCTCCAGCAATTTGTTTTATTTCAACGGTTCAAAGGTCTTTTGTCACGTGTACTCATTAAGGTACAGTGATATTCGTATTAACATACAGCCATACTAAAAAAAGCACCAAGACAAACTGCATAAAAGTTAACATAAACATCCACCACAGCGGATTCCCCATATTCCTCACTGTGATAAAAGGCAAGAAAGTCTAATCTTCCCTCTTTATTTTCCCATGGTCAGGACAGTCGAACCATCTGCATGGTACATCAAATCATCAAAGCTCCTGCAGTTGCCGATTGAAGCTCCTGCGTCGGGACGATCGAAGCTCCCATGTTGGTGCGGTCGAAGCTCCTGCGGCTTGGAGCTCCCGAAGTCGGTCTCTAAACAGGGACCGCAAGCTCCGCAATGTTAATTCCCACTGGCTCACGCAGTTGGAGCTCCGTGTCGATCCCGACAGGGTGCGCGAGGTCCACAATGATAAGTCCGCAGGCTCCCGCAGGCTCCCGCAGTCTCCAGCCGAGGCCACTAACTCCACGATGTCAAGCCGCAGTGTGGACAGGGATATGATACCGAAAAAAAAGTTGCATCCCTGTTAAGGTAAGAGATTTTTTTTTTTTTTTAAATTCCCCAACCTCGCACCCCCCCCCCTCCACATAAAACAAGCTAGAGAACACAAAAGCATACATTTAACACATATTATAAGACAACAAAGAAGGAATGGACGAGACAGCTGTTGGCAAGGCAGCCATTGTTGGCGCCACCTGGTATTTCTGGTCCGGAAGGAGTAATAGAGTCACAGGTCATACAGCATGGTAACCGGCCCCACAGTCCAACTCATTCATGCCCCTCTAGATGCCCAAATAAACTAGTCCCATTTGCCTGTGTTTGAAACATAGCCCTCTGAACCTTTCCAATCCATTATCTGTCAAAATGCCCCCCACTCATCTGCTCCCCCCTCTGGCCAATTTCCTCCCTCTGGCTTTACAATCTGCAACTCTTCAAACCCATCTCACAACTTCATTATTTTCTTATCTTTGGCCTTTGTTCCAACCAGCTGCCTATCAGAGCCCGCTTCCCTCACTTGTGTTGTCCTATTACCTGCCAAGCAGGTCCTACCCCTCCCCTTCCCTTTTCCAGCTTTCCTTTCGCTCCCCTATAATCAGTCTGAAGAGGGGTCTCAACCCAAATCCTCACCTTTACAAGTTCTCCAGGGATGCTGCCTGACCTGCTGAGTTACTACAACCCTTTTGTCCCTTTAACATAATTGCATCGTGCAAGCATGTAAGTGGCCTTTTATGGGATTGTCAAGGCAAAGCACCTATAATTTCAAAATAAATGCCATCAGGAGGTCAGGCATATCTGTGAGGCACAGAGATTAACCTTTGAAAACATTCAGGAAGCTTTAAAAACTTTTAAAATATCACAATATTTTTACATACTTAGCAAGAGAGATTTTAACTTAATAGGCCATGGGAATTTTTTTTTTAATTAACAAGTTATTTAAGATTGGTTATCTGGGTCTCTCATAATTGCTCTCTTCCATTAAATTCTGCTCTTGCCGTGGGAAGACATTCATCATACTACTTTAGTTCTGGTGCACAAACTTTGGGAAGGCAATTATCGCAAGTGTTCACTGTCTCGTTGAACTTTGCGTTGATTCCTAAGTTGGAATGGAGCCTGCTAAATTTCCATAAATTATTGACATCAATTTTTCATTTTTTTGTGGTAGAACACATGAGCAGAATAAGACAACAATACCATTAGTTTTGCAATCGTTATTGATGCAAAAGCCAGACCGATGTATTATAAAAACAGGATTGTATTTGACATGTTCATGGCTTTTTTGCCCCTGCACTGTGACTTTTAAGGGATTTTATTCATTCATCTCTAGACATTTCTGTTCCTGTTCAATGTTATAAATATACCAATTTATGGTATAATTATTTTTCCTTTTATGGAATGGCCCACTTAACTTTGCCCTACTATCCTAATAATGCCTCTTGAATTTTCTACAATTTTCCTAACAATTTGGAATATCCCCTGATATGGTTATGTTAACAATTTTAACTAGAAGATCTGAGCTGTTGGGAGAGGTTGAGTAGGCTGGAATTATATTCCTTGGAGTGCCGCATGTTGAGGGGTAATCTTATTGAGGTGTATAAAATCATGAGAGGAATAGATGGTAGAGTTGTGTCGAGCCTCTTGCCCATAGTAGGTGAATTGGGGACCGGATGACATAGGTGGAGGGGAAAAGATTTAATAGGGTAACCTTTTCACTCAAAGGGTTGTGGGTGTATAGAACAAGCCGCCAGAGGAGGTATTTGAGGCAGAAACTAATAAATAACTAATAAACTGTCTAACTATTAATAAATAGTTAGACAGGTACATGGATACGACAGATTTTGAGGGATATGGACCAAACGCGGGCAGGTGGAACCTTTGGCCGGTGTGGGCAAATTGGGCCGAAATGCCTGTTTCCACACTGTATCGTTCACTCATGTGTCAGACGATATAGCTCGCAGTTGGCTTCAGTCGTCGTCCAACATGTTGACACAATTTTCGCACGACACGTCACAGAGTGCATCGCGTCATCGCTTCCAGGGATCACCACGAGGTGGCTTCTGTCATGATCCCCACCACACTGTATCACTCTACGACTCTATGACTCTATAACAAACTTCAATTCAATGTAACAAATAGAGACAGAAGATATTGCAAATACTCTTTAGGTCAGACTGCACATCTGTGGGGAGAGGAAAATAATCAATGTTTAGGTTGAAGACCCTATACAAATTCTGCATCCATATCACTTATACAAATTGAAACAAAGGGGTCCCAGTTCAGGTAAGTAGAAGAGAGCTTAACCAAAATCATGTAAATTAGAAAATCATTGATTCGCTGCTCCCATTTGCTTTCTACCCCTCCTTGACCCTCTCTTTGTCCCATGTTATCACTAATTCCATGAATCCCCAGTTATTCTATTATCGGACTTTGGTTAGGCTGGATGTGGACTATAGTGTAGCAGTTTTGGATGACCCTCCACGTCCTTCCTGAATGCCCAGTTCAGGAAGGGCATAGTCTTGGAAATGGTGCAGAGGAGGTATATCAGAATGATGCCTGGATTTGAGGATATTAGCTGCAAGGAGAGGTTGGATATACTTGAAATATTTTCTCTGGAACACCAGTGGTTGAGGCGAGATCTGATAGAAGTACGTACAATTTTGAGAGGCATTGATAGGAGAGATAATGGGAATCTCTTTTCTCGGCTGGAAATGTCAAATATTAGAGGACATATTTTTAAGGTGAAAAGGGCAAAGTTTATAGCAGATGTGTGGAACAGGTTTTTACACAGAGGGTGATAGGGGCTTGGAATGCACTGCCAGGGGTAGTAATTGAGATAAATACAACAGTGACGTTTCAGAGGCTTTTGGGTAGGCATATGGATATGCAGGGAATGGAGGAACATGGATTGTGCGCAGGCAGATAAGAGTTTGACTTGGCATCATGCTCAACAGATCAATAATGGGTTGATGGGGCAGTTCCTGTGCTGTAAAGTTATATGTTCTATGTTCCATCCATGAGGTCACTACTTAAGCAATGTCTTCATTTAAAATTCCTATTCTTGTTTTCAACTCCTCTCATGACTTTGCCTCTCCCCGTGACTTTGATCCCTTCAAGCTTTGACCCTTTGGTGAATTCTGCACTCATTCAGTTCTAGCATCACGAGCATTCCTGAATTCCATCATTTTAGCCATGCCTTAATATTGTTTGAACCTTGAGCTGTGGAATGTCCTCACAGAAACTCCTAGCCTCTGTGCAACAATTTCACCAAATAAAATGCTGCTTCTTGGGAGGTTTTGTTGTGTTAGATGTGCTTCTCAAATGCAAAGTGTCAATTGCCTGAATATGCTTCATTGTGGTAGACACAGAATGGATTTCATAGTTCAAAACTAATTATCCATGTGGTGCTATATGCCATCAGCGGCATTAGCAATGTACATGACTGTAATATCTAACTTTATGGTCTGGTATATCCATTGCTCCACCTTTACTAATAAGCTAGGGAATCAACACTGGTTCAATGAGGAATGAAGAAGGGCATACTGAGAACTGCACCTCCTGCACCTAGAAATTAGTAGCCAATTAATTGAAGCTGCAACACAGGATTACATGTGTGCTAACCAGAAAAATAAAACAATACAATAGAGAGAGTCACAATGATCCTATAATTTACTGATCAGATGGAGGTTCTGCAGTGCTACCACTCTGAGTCGTAAATGGCAGTGACCATTAAGCAGCCAACGGGAGGGGGTAGCTCTAAGAACATTCCCATCTTCAACAATGACAAGGTGCAGTTTTTGAGTGTGGAAGAAAAGAATGAAGCATTCATAAGCGTGTTCAGTCAGAAGTGTCACATGTGGAATCAAACGGTAGACAAAAATACTGGAGAATGCTGGGTGAGGCAGAATCTATAGAGCAAAGGAAATAGGCAACGTTTCGGGTCGAAACCCTTCTTCAAACTGATGTGAGGTGGGGTGGGGGGGGGGGGGGGGGGTGCGGGAAGAAAGGAAGTGGCAGAGACAGTGGGCTGAGGGAGAGCTGAGAGGGGGAGGAGAAAGTAAGGACTACCTGAAATTAGAGAAGTAATTGTTCATACTGCTGGGGTGCAAAGTGCCAAGCAAAATAAGTAGAATCAGACAATATTCTAACCTGCGCTCCAGAGATAGTTGTGCATCTAGCCAGGTTTTTCCAATACAGTTATAACACTGGTGGCTACCTGACAATGTGGACATTTCTCCAGCTGCATCTTGTTCACACATGGCTGGATAAATTCAATCTACTCTCAGTTCATAATCATAATCATACATTATTAGCCAAGTATGTTTTGCAGCATATGAGGAATTTGATTTGCCAAACAGTCATACCAATAAAAAGCAACAGAACACCCAAAATGCATTATAACATAAACGTCCACCACAGTGACTCCTCTGCATTCCTCACTGTGATGGAAGGCAAAAAAATGTGCAATCTCTCCATTCTTTGTCCTCCAGCGGTCAGGAGCCTCTAACCTTCCATTGACGGGACGATCTTACTCCCGTAGCTGGCGGCGGGCCTCGTTGTCGGGGCGAACAAGCTCCTGCATCGGGTGGGGGGGGGGGAAATCTCAGCTCTCCCGCGCTGGCCCGGGGCTAGTTGAGGACTGCTCTCACCCCAGCTATAGTCTGTTTACCTTCCTCCCATTTTGGGAGGTGCTACAGGTCTCCCCCCCCCCCCCCCCCCCCCCCCGAGCTGCTTCCCCCAGAAAAAAACTGCACTACTACTACTGTATGTACGTATATACATTTATTGCTCATTATTCTATGTTCGCTCTTCTGGGTGAGATGCTAACTGCATTTGGTTGTCTCTGTACACAATGACAATAAAGATTGAATCTGAATCTGAATTTGAATGTCGTGCGGCTTTTGAAGCTTTCTGACGTCAGTCTCAACCCGAAACTGTGAGGTCCTTGATGTTAAAGTCCGCAGCCCGTGGTTGGAGCATCGATCCCAGGCAAGGAATCGGCTCCGATGGTAAGTCCACTCATCGGCCTAACTTTGTGGAGATGGAGGCCTTGCTCGGGACTGACATTAATCCCCACCGCGGGGCGTGGACTTATCATTGGCTCCAAGCCAGCGCGGGAGAGCTGCGATTCCCACCCGATTGTAGATGATGAAGATGGTTACGAAATGCTACTGTGGCATCTTAATCCAATAGGCTGAGGAATAACTAATGAAGTTTAATTCAGGTAAATGTGAGGTGATGCATTTTGCAAAGTTGAACCAGGGCAGGACCATTACAGTGAACAATAGGGCCCTGGGGATGGGAAGTGTGTGGTGCGGGGGTTGGGTATGTTGTAGAGCAGTGGGGTCTAGGAGTGCATTCATAGTTCCCTGGTATAATGCTTTGTTTGTTACATGTACCGAGGTACAGAAGAAGCTCTCCTTCAGCCCTCTGGCCCCTCCTCTTCCTTTCTTCTTCCCGCCCACCCTACATCAGTCTGAAGAAGGGTTTTGAGCCGAAACATTGCCTATTTTCTTCACTCCATAGATGCTGTCGCACCCGTTGAGTTTCTCCAGCACTTTTGTCTACCTTGGATTTTCCAGCATCTGCAGTTCCTTCTTAAACCCTGATGGTTCGATAGTGTTCACCATTTTTTCCAATCTTCTTCATTCCTGGGCGTTTGAGTTGTCAAACCAGGCCATGATGCAACCAGGGATATGCTCTCAACTGTACAGCTGTACTCTATTATTTTATAGTAAAAAGAGAAAAAAAAATTAGTTATTAACCAGTGACCAGACCTCTTCCACCTCTATCCTTTCCTCTGGCTTCACATTTCACTCCACTTCTCACCTGAGGGACATCCTTTTGTCTCCTTTTTATCTCTAGCCTTTGTCCACCTATCTGACAATCAAAATTCACTTCTTCTCTATTGACCTTTCAATTGTCAGATTGTCCCACCCCGCCTCTTTTACACCTTTATACCTGCTACTACAAAAAGGGTACCAACCAAAAATGTCACCTATCCTTGAATGCAGAGTTACTGCCTAACCCGATGAATTACCCCAGCACCCTGGGAACTCCCTCTTCTCCCCTCTCCCATCAGGCAAAAGGTATAGAAGTGTGAAAACGCACACCTCCAGATTCAGGGACAGTTTCTTACCAGCTGTTATCAGGCAACTGAAGCATACTACCACTACTACGATACGATATGATACAATAAAACTTTATTCATCATCGGAGGGAAATTGGTCTGCCAAGTCACACCACTCAACAAGGTACATGAAAACTTGAAATTAAAAGTGAAAACAAAAATAAAAGAACAAGCGTCTGTTGTCTGTCTGCCGTGTGCACAGCGCCTTCACCGGAACGAACAAATGCAGACTTATCCCCTGGGCAGAGGATTCCAAACTAGAGTGCTCCCTCGCCCCCATACCGGGTCCCCCTTTGTTCTCCCACAGTCCCTCACGGTGGTCCCCGTACTCTGGGTCCCCATTGTCTTCCCTTCCTCCCTTACACTCATCGACCGTTGATCATGGGTCTATCATGAGTCCTTCCCCAGCCGCCAAGGCCTCACCACCATTTGAGGCTCATGCTGCCGCCGAGACTCCCATCGCCGCTGCCGAGACTACCATTGCCACCGCTGAGGCTCTCCTCGCCGTCGTCGCTCCTTTGGCCCAGACAGGCCTCGCCACTTGGCTTATCCGGCGAGTCGGGGCGCATTCCGATTGGTGGTGAGATCGTTGTTTAGCAAAAGAATCAGGCCGGTGCGGCTCCGGGGACACTCCCACCACACACGCGGCTCCCTAGAATTAGAGAGCAATCCTGAACTACTATCTTCCTCATTGGAGACCTTTGGACTATATTTGACTGGACCTTACTGGCTTCATTCTGCACTAAACGTTATTCATGTTATTCCCTTCATCATGTATCTGTACACTGTGACACTTTGCTTTTATTTTGTAAACCAGCATCTGGAATTCCTGGTGTCAGCAGCTCGATGTCTTGACTGTGAGACAGTGCAACTCTAAAGTTAGGGCTTTATTCTTTGGAGCGCAGAAGGTTAGGGGGGGGGACTTGATAGAGGTTTTTTTAAATGATGAGAGGGATAGACAGAGTTGACGTGGAAAAGCTTTTCCCACTGAGAGTAGGGAAGATTCAAACAAGGGGACATGACATGAGAATTAAGGGACTGAAGTTTAGGGGTAACATGAGGGGGAACTTCTTTACTCAGAGAGTGGTAGCTGTGTGGAATGAGCTTCCAGTGAAGGTGGTGGAGGCAGGTTTGTTTTTATCATTTAAAAATAAATTGGATAGTTATATGGATGGGAAGGGAATGGAGGGTTATGGTCTGAGCGCAGGTATATGGGACTAGGGGAGATTATGTGTTCGGCACGGACGAGAAGGGTCGAGATGGCCTGTTTCCGTGCTGTAATTGTTATATGGTTATATGGTTATATGGTTAAAGACTGCATTATCATTGCTTGCAAAAATTCACAATGTAGTAGTTATCACCGATGTGAATGATCAGCATCTGGCCTCCATAGCAATTCTGCAAAGAGAGCACTAAGCCCAGTGACACATCTGGGATTTACTTTGCTAATTTAATAAAATTGGTTTTTAATCATAAGGAGTTCTGGAGAACAGAGTAATTCTGCAGATTTAATATAGTGGTCAACCCATAATCTCCTAGTAAATATTGACAGAAATTTCAATGCTCACATGAATTCAACGGCATGGAAAGGGACTGATAGTACTGCAAAATGAAAGCTTAATATGGAAATATTGGTGCAGAAATATGAACCTAATTTAGAATCTTGTGATAATGCATCCGGAAACTTTAACCTTGATCTTATTATGGAGTGCAGTTTTGTTACAAATGAGGAACAATAACCATTCATGTGATGATGCATAAAACCCCCTGCAACAAGAGAAGTGATGTGAAGCAGATTTGTGAAATAAAATGCTCACAATTTTTTGCTTCAAGTACCACTTTAGGTAAACTGATTTTGACAAAGCAATGCATGTTCATGGGAGTAAAAGAAAAAATCTATAAAACTAAAAGTCTCCTCTTGACCACTTCCTGCCTGCGCTGTATATTTATTTTAGAAAAAACGCTACCATATATCGCTATGGTTTTTGCCCATCTTACTCATAGTCCTCCTCTGGTGAAGCAGCCCTGAGGATTTTTCTGATCGGTGAAAAATAAAAAAATTATCAGCGTTTAAAAAATCTTCAGATCAGCTGATTGGTTCTTTCGCCTGTCAATCATCACGATGAAGGTAACACCCCTTCCGGGGGGGGGGGGGGGGGGGGGGCGCAGGACTACTAAACAAAGGATGCCTGGACATGAGTCAGTCACTCTGGAAGATCGTGTGGGAGAATCCACAACAGTGATTCTAAGTTCTGAATCAACTGAACTGTGAGTCTGCAATGTACTTGCAATAAATTATTTTATTTCAAAGTCACATGAGCGACTTCGTGAAAAGCCCGCCAGCCCACATGCGTGTCAATACGCGGACGCAAGAAGAAGATATATCAATTATTTCTTTGGACGCAGAGAAAGTATTTGATCAGGTAGAGTGGCAGTACATATAAATTACTGCAAAAATTTAATATGGAGGAGAATTTTATTACATGGGTAAAATTATTGTATGATAAACCGATGGCAAGAATATTAACTAACAATATGTTATCTCAAAAATTTCAATTATCAAGGGGTAATAGGCAGGGATGTGCATTATCACCCCTGCCCTTATGATAGAACCTTTGGCTGAAAGTATAAGAATTCATCCGAATATTCATGGCTATAATACTAGGGACTCAAAGAATAAAATTACATTATATGCAGACGATATACTTTTATATATTACAGTCGCTAACGAGCATACCAAATTTATTAAATTTAATAGAGGAATTTTGGTATTTTTCTGGATATAGAATAAATTGGAATAAACGTGATATCATGACGTTAAATCCTCAAGAACCAACACACTTACTGAAGTTCCCCTTTAAATTTGCAACAGAAACATTTAAATACTTGGGTATTCAGATTTCTAGAAAATATAAAGCATTATTTAACGCTAATTTTATACCTTTATTAAATAAACTTAATATGTTGATTAAATTTTTGAAAACCCTTCCTTTATCATTATTAGGTACAATAAATGCTATAAAAATGATCTTCCTACCACAATTATTATACCTATTTCAGTCTATGCCTGTATATATACCAAAATACTTAAAAAAAAATTAGACTCTAATATTACTAACTTTATTTGGGGTTATAGATCACATAGAATTAAAAAAAAAAAACACTTATGTAAACCAAAAGATGTCGGGGGACTCTCACTCCCGAATTTTGTATTACTAAACCAAGTGCAGACCCGTTGGGACTGTTCCCCCAACGTGCGGGGTGTGGGGGGGGGGGGGGGGGGGGGGGGGAGGGGAGGTGCACGCAGCGTCACACACTAACTATCCCCCCCCCCCCACTCACGCTAATTACCCCTTGATATTATATTAATATTATTAATTTGCTCCTTTTACCCCATAACCACCCTATCTACTGACGCATAGCCCCCAACTTGCAGTCACATCTAGAGAGGGGCGGGGGGCGGGTAGGGGTAGATAGTGCAGGGGGTGCAGAGACAGAGAGAGAGACAGAGATACAGAGAGAGGGGCAAGAGGGATAGGGGGGTGGGGAGGAGGATAAGAGGGAGGGTGGGTGAGGGGGGAAAGGTGGGGAGGAGGGGAGGAGAGAGAGGAGGGGGAGAGAGAGGGGGTGAGAGGGGGGAGCAGGGAGGGGGAGGGAAGAGGGGAGAGGGAGTGGGGTGGAGGGGGAGGGGGGGTTTAGAGGAGGAGGGGTGGAGAGAGGAGGGGGTGGAGAGAAGGGGGGGGAGAAGGGGAGAGAGAGGTGTGCTGAGGGGAGGGGAGGGGAAGAGGGGGGGAGCGGGGAGGGAGGGTGGAGGTAGGGGGGTGTGTGTGGAGGGGAGGGGGTTTAGGAGAGCAGTGGACTGGTGGGGGAGGGGGGGGAGAAAGAGAGAGGGAGAGAAGGGGGCAGGGGGAAAGAGAGGGGTTGAGGGGGTGAGGAGAGGGGGCAGCGAGGAGAGAGGGGGGGGGGAGAGGGGGGGAGAGGAGGAAGGGGGGTGGGAACCTAAAAAACATTTTAGAAGCAAAAAATACACATTCTGCAAGCAGTGTAGAACGAAAAGAGACAGTTTTTGCAAACATTTTAGAACCAATAAACACTTTTTGCAAACATTTTAGAACCAATAGACACATTCTGCAAGCGTTTTAGAACCACTAAGGACACTTACATTTGAGTAGATGTGTTCAGTGCCCCCAACGCAGTCACATCTAGAGAGGGGGGCGGGGTAGAGAGTGAGGGCAGAGCGAGAAGGGGCAGAGACAGAGAGAGAGACAGAGACACAGAGAGTGAGGCAAGAGGGGTGGAGAGGAGGATAAAAGGGAGGGCGGGTGAGGGGGGAAAGGTATTGAAGGAGGGGAGGAGAGAGAGAGTGAGAGTGAGGGGGAGAGAGAGAGGGGTGCTGAGAGGGGGGTGAGGTGAGGAGCACAGAGGTGGAGGGAGGGTGGAGGGAAGAGGGTAGGGGGTGTGGAGGGGAAGGGGTTTAGGGGAGGGTGGGGGAGGGGATAGAGGGGAGAGAGGTGGGGAGAAGTGGAGAGAGGGGGGAAGGGGAGAGAAACGTGACCCAGCTGCCTTCCTCCAGCTTGCAGACACTGATTGAGGCACACCACTTCCTGGTTTTATAGTCCCCCCCCTGCCGCCAGCAGGGGCAGCAGAGAGAATGGGGAATTTTGTAAAATCATTAATATCTCTGTCATTTTTCATCGACGGGAAAAATCCTTGGCACACATACGGCGGAGGTGGGCTCTGAGCAAGGTGGCCGAAAATGACGGCCGTAGGTGGCGGCGTTCTCTCGGAAATCGCAGCACAGATGGCCAAAACTGGTCAAGAACAGACTTTTAGTAATATAGATTATTGGGCAGTGCATATTAAGAATATAATTTATTGGCTGGATAGTTCTACCCAACAGACAGAATGGATAAAAATGGAGAGGGAGGATTGTTTTCCTTGTAATATAGAAATTATCCACTTCTCCCCGAAAAAACTGAACAACACAATATATAAGAAGAACCCAATTATACATGATACAATAAGAATTTGGAAACAAATAAAATTATCTTTAAAATTAAGAAATGTATCATTGTTAATGCCAATAACGAATAACCCTTTATTTAAACCATCTCTTATTGATAAAAAATATAACCAATGGGAAAGTCTCGGAATTAAAAGGATCAGGGATATGTATGAAATGGGAAACCTACTATCATTCCAACAATTACAATATAAATTTAAATTGAAAAACAACCAATATTTTAGATATCTTCAGATTTGCGATTTCATGAAAAAATACATACAAGGATATCAAAAAATAACTCCTGACTTATTGGAAAAAGCAATGAATATAAAAGCTGACTCACAAAAATTAATATCATATTTATATAATAGTATTTTAAATATAGACCTACCATCGACAGAGGTACTTGGAGAAGAGTTGGAACGGGAATTAATGATAAAAATTACAAAGGTTACATGGGAAAAGTACTTGATATATATTCACAAATGTTCGATTAATGTAAGACATAATCTAATTCAATTTAAAATTTTACATAGATTATATTATTCAAAAACAAGATTGAACAAATTTTATCCAAATATATCCCCCATTTGTGATAAATGTTTATCCCAAAACGCAACTATAACACACTATTTTGTTTCCTGCATAAAACCTGCATAGATTTTGGAGTGATATTTTTGAAATATTTACAAAATTATTTAAGATAAGAATGGAACCTAAAACTGAAATGATTATATTTGGAGTAATGGAAGATGGGAATCAATTGAACTCATCTCAAAATTTATTTTTTAATTATGGTTTAATAATAGCAAAAAAATTAATACTTAAATTTTGGAAAAATACATCAATACCAACGCTTAAAATGTGGATCGTAAGCATGTTGGACACCGCACATCTTGAGGAAATGCGATTGCTCCTAATGGATAAATCAGACCATTTCATAACGAGTTGGTCTCCATTTGTCGTCTTTTTGGAATCATATGGTGCAACACAATTGTAAAAGCTAACTGTTTCAGGATTGGACGAGGGATGGTCGAGATTATAAACAATGATCTCCTTACTTCTTTTCTTTATGTCTTATTTCTCTTTTTCTTATTTTCTTTTCTTCAACTTTCTTCATTCATTCTTCTTTTTTCTTCTGCTTCTTCACACACTATACATTTCATGTCTTTCTATCCTTTACTATCTAATCTCTTTTTTCTTATTCTTATTTTTCTCTATTATAACAAAAAAAAAGAAGCTGTACATAAAATGTATTATGAAAATATATGTTAGGCACTTCGGTGCCATATGATTGTACTTACTTCTAATAAAATAAAATATATAAAAAAAAAAAATACGCGGATGCATGGCGCACGAGTCAGAGCAGTTCAAAACTGCTCTGGCAGGTAAGTCAATTTTACTGTCAGCGGGCCGCTGCAATTGTGGGCCCGGAGTAGCTTGATGGAGGCGGCTGGGGTTGGGCCGCCGTGAAAGCTCGATAAGGAGCTAGAGAGAAAGTTTTGCGGCTGCCGCCGTTCAAGCTCCGCACGGGAGCAGGTGGATGAAATTGGAGGCCGCCGTGGGGTTCCATCGGAGCTGGGATTGCGGCTGCAAATAATATTCACAAATAATTCACAATAAAACATGATTTTGAAATCTCATTTACATCAATTTATAGGCCAAATGGAAGGAATTTAGTGTTCATTTGCTGTAAATTAAAGTCAATTTAAATTGGCTTTCTAGTGGGTTCCTGTGAACGCGCTGGTTTAGAACGTTCACATTGCGCTGGATTTGTGCCCTCAAGTGCCCAGAAAAATACTGCGGGATATAAAGAGCCCAAAATGAGCTACTCGCTATAGAAAACTTTATAAACAGGGTTATATACAAGCCTCATTTAATGTAAAAATAAGGTACATACCTTTAATTGTTTGCTTTATAAAACCCTGGGGCTGCGAGAGGTTGCGGAGTGAGAGAGTGATTTTTAAACTACTATAAATATTATACAAGGCCATAAAAACTAATAATACCTTTTGCGACGGGGTCTTTCAGCGATTTTCCGTTAATGATTTACTAGGCTGAACATTCTTGATTGGAACAGCCTAGTAAAAATCGCATTTTAAACCCGCCCCCTCTAAACAGCGCCAACATCACACACAAGTGGTGGGGCAGATGCTCAACCACTATTCAGGTACGTTTTGTAACAATCCTACTGCCGGCGTAGCAAGGTCAACAATTGCTGCAGGAGGTTTAGCAGCAGCCGGTTAGTTAAAAATAGCCGCGCTCAGGAGCTACCGCTCAGGTAAGCTCA
This sequence comes from Leucoraja erinaceus, assembly GCF_028641065.1. Lineage (NCBI taxonomy): Eukaryota > Metazoa > Chordata > Chondrichthyes > Rajiformes > Rajidae > Leucoraja > Leucoraja erinaceus. Next base: position 79,511,817 of record NC_073377.1, read on the forward strand.
GACGCCGTAGCACCGAGCAATTTTTAAACATAGTTACTGCTAGCTGAGGGGCTCAGCTGTGGTGCAGCAGCATATAGTGTATGCTTTATTTTTGGGCGGCTATAAATAGAGTTGGCATTTGTAGCGGTTGCCACGGTTACATTTGTGACTATCATAGCAGATAGCATTCAAAGGTCATGTTTAATTATTTGGCAATATAACAATATATCTTATCATACCAACAAATTTATATTAAAAATGATAATTACAAAGGACTTTTATTATCACATACAGCAATGGTGTAGTGAAATTGGACTTGCCATTGCAGTCCAGAGCTCCTGGCTTGGGAAGTCATTTTTGAGCTGTGCCTATCAGACACCTGTGGGAGCTACACCTGGTGGCATCATGGTAATTTCCGTGCACCAGAGGGGACTGTTGGAGATTCTTTTATAAGAGACTCCAACTATGTGGATATCGATAGGGCAGTCGAATCTCTGATTTATGGGGATATGCTTATTTTAATCATATGGACGTAATTGTCTGTGACATCACCTGGCAGGGTTGCAGTATTTCTCCCATTCTGTCAAGCGGACTTTCGGGAAGAGGTGACTCCGATTATAATGCCCGCTCATCCGAGTCTCTTATAGAAACTTATAAAATACTTAAGGGGTTGGACAGGCTAGATGTAGGAAGATCATTCCCGATGTTGGGGAAGTCCAGAACTAGGGGTCATAGTTTAAGGATAAGAGGGAAGTCTTTTAGGACCGAGATGAGAAAATCATTTTTTACACAGAGAGTGGTGAATCTGTGGAATTCTCTGCCACAGAAGGTAGTTGAGGCCAGTTCATTGGCTATATTTAAGAGGGAGTTAGATGTGGCCCTTGTAGCTAAAGGGATCAGGGGGTATGGAGAGAAGGCAGGTACAGGATACTGAGTTGGATGATCAGCCATGATCATATCAAATGGCGGTGCAGGCTCAAATGGCCAAATGTCCTACTATTGCACCTATTTTCTATGTTTCTATGTTTCTATATGGGGGCCAGAGGCGCTCCAGTCCTTCTCTGGAATATTCCATTGGGGCTCCCGAAGGGAGCAAGGACTCGGCGTCACTAGCAGGTGCAACCTGTCTGGTAAGTATAATGATGATACCAACAGAGCACCAATCTGCACAGCTAGTCCCGGTTCAGCTGCTGAAGGGAGCACCCTGACAACCCCGAGTCAGGGCAAATTCAAAGCCAAGTCTGTGGGACAAGTCTTGTCGGATGATTTGGGACATCTATGGCAGATGTGATTGGGCATGTGTCTCAATTAGAACATCTGATGAATCAGATGGTGGCACAAGAAATGCTACTGTTACGAAAGCATGTCAGGCAGCAGCTCCTGGTTCAGGGTTGCAATATTCCTCCCACTTGGATGAAAGGAGTGGTGGAGATGGCGCCAAAATAAATGCACATATGCCTGAAGCAGCTCCTGGTTCAGGGTTGCATAAGTCCTCCCACCCGGATGAAAGAAGTGAAGGAGATGGTGCCAAATATTATGCTCCGTATTACGGAGGCATGCACAGGCAGTTCAAGTCATATGCCTGTAGCTACCCCTGGTTCAGGTTTGGAATATTCCTCCCATTTGAAAGACTATCGGAGATGGTGTCACATAATATGCTCTGTGTTATGGAAGCGTGCACAGGCCGTCCGAGGCATATGCATGTGGCAACGCCTGGTTTGGGGTTTACTTCGAACGAGGCGTTGGTTATTTCTTATTTACTCAGTCATGAGTGACGGCTGGGGCAGCCAGTCTTCTCTGGCAGCTGGCTCTGCACGATTGTATGAGAAGCTTGGGAACAACATTTGTGAGTTAATTTTAAACAGAAGTAACAGAGGTTTGTGTGGCTTTCAGTTTGAGCCTAGAGAAGCGTTTATGTGATAGCACAATTAACATTGCTTGTGCTGCTTTGTTATTTTCTATAGTACCATAAGTCGGACAATAAATTATTGGTTATTCACCCGCTGTTCACTAACGTTATGCAGGGTGTCTTTTATTTGGCCACTCTAATAGCCTACACTCATTGTAGTGTGCAATGTATATCAGTAAATTATTATACAAATATTCTTCTACTTTTTCCAAATTAGAGCAGTATTTTAAGATGATTACACTTTCAGCAACTGATCTCAGCATAAAGAACACAGCCTTTACTCAATCTCTGGCTTGGTCTCTACATCATAACTGACATTAGGGTAGCTTTTTATGGAAATTATCTCATAAGCAAAATGAGTAGGATTGCGTACATTTGAATTTGACAGCATACCCACCAGAGCAGAGATCGGGGATGTCATTAGGTATACGAGTGCACTCAGTTTGCTAGTACCTATGAGATGAAAGATAGTTATTTTTGTTATTCAATAGTCTCAAGATATTGCTGATGGCTCATTACCAGCCAATAGAATGGATTTTCCCTTTCATCATACAACATGAGGCTTATATAGTGCGGGTTAATTAATTATAACATTTGGTTGAATATGTCTGGGTATTTGCAGATAGAATTCTGCACAGTGTTGCATGAGTTATTGTCTAACTCAACAGTCTATCGGGACTACGGTCCAGTTAAGAACAATAGCCATGTATGCAAGTAGGCATCATGATATTAATAACCCATGTTTTTTCCTACCATTAATGGTTTATCTGTTTAAGGGTTTCACACGCAGATTGAGTTACTGCATGAAACCATAGAGCTTTGAAGTCTCCACGTAGTCACTCACGTGACCTCGAAATAAAATAGAAATATTAAACGAGAACTTACCGTTTGAAGTTTGATCTTTATTTTATGAGAAGTTGAAGTGAGGGATTACGTGCCCTCCACTCCCGACCCTACTTCTCATAAAGATAATTCGGTAGTTCTAAGCTCGTTAATCCTTCTATAGCTTAGGTTAGCAACTATTCTGTGGTTTCATATAGCTGCTCTGAAGATTGACATGCATGCGGGCTGGTGGGCTCTTCACATAATCCTTCACTTCAACTTCTCAAAAATAAAGATTAAACTTAAAACGGCAAGTTCTCGTTTAATATTTCTATTTGTTAGCCCTAATGATAATTCCACGAGTTGTTTGGCAATTTGGTGGCCTGCACTCTGCTTGGAATGCTATGAAATTGAAAGTGGTGGCCTGCACTCTGCTTGAAATGCTATGAAATTGAATGTGGTGGTCTGCACTGTGCTTGAAATGCTATAAAATTGAATGCGGTGGTCTGCACACTGATTGAAATGCTATGAAATTGAATGTGGTAGCCTGCACTCCACTTGAAATGCTATGAAATTGAATGTGGTGGCCTGCACTCTGCTTCAAATGCTATGAAATTGAATGTGGTGGCCTGCACTCCACTTGAAATGCTATGAAATTGAATGAGGTGGCCTGCACACTGCTTGAAATGCTATGAAATTGAATGTGGTGGCCTGCACTCCACTTGAAATGCTATGAAATTGAATGAGGTGGCCTGCACTCTGCTTGAAATGCTATGAAATTGAATGTGGTGGCCTGCACTCCACTTGAAATGCTATGAAATTGAATGAGATGGCCTGCACTCTGCTTGAAATGCTATGAAATAGAATGTGGTGGCCTGCACACTGCTTGAAATGCTATGAAATTGAATGAGGTGGCCTGCACTCTGCTTGAAATGCTATGAAATTGAATGAGGCACCCTGCACGCTGCCTGAAATGCTATGAAATTGAATGGCTTGCACTCTGCTTGAAATGCTATGAAATTGAATGTGGTGGCCTGCACTCTGCTTGAAATGGTATGAAATTGAATGTGGTGGCCTGCACTCTGCTTGAAATGCTATGGAATTGAATGTGGTGGCCTGCACTCTGCTTTAAATGCTATATCAAGGGAAGAGCCGTGGGGTGAACCCACCAGGTTTGAGTGACCGAGCTGCCAGCCTACCCACGCCTAAGTGACCGAGCTGCCAGCCCACCAGGACTGAGCTGCCAGCCCAAAGATCCATTCGGACCCACAATGTTCATACTAGCCCTCTGGAAACCAGTCCCTCTGGCCCACAACCACAACCCATACTAGCACTAGAAGACGCCCCCCCCCCCACCCCCCCCCCCCCCCCCCCCCCCCACTATTCACCAACACCGCATGGAATGGTGGAGAGGTGGAATATTGTGTTCGGGGACCAGCCCTCCCATGTGAATATGGGACCCAATGGGTCCCACTTAGTCTAGTATAATCTAAAAACATAAACAGCATGAAATGAAATGCATACTATTTATAAAATAAGCTATGATTTAAGATGTGGGCATTATTAAATAAAGTAAACAGAGCAGAGAACGTGGCAGGAGTAGCATGTTGAGAAATGCTCTCCTATGAATATCATGGCCTTGATTTTTCGCAACATCTTTTCTAATCAGTGTAATTTCAATGGAAGATTGCAAAAATGGATGCTTGACCCATCCCAAGGATTTCTGTCCCTGGAAAATGTAATTGACTTCAGTTGATTAAATACCTCTTGCCACTCTGTATTTATTGTCCTAAGGTTTACTGCCATTGATTTTACCTTTTCTCTTTTGATTTCTCACTTTGCTTTCATTAATATACCACTTGACCACTTTAAATACAATTTATGAGGTATCCCAAATTTTCTACTTATGCAGCATATTCTGCATTTGTGGAAACAAGGAACTGGAGATGCCAGCCTACTATAAAAGGGACAGTAAATGCTGGAGTAACTCAGCGAGTCAGGCAGCATTACTGGAGAACATGGATAGGTAAGGTTTCAGGTCAGGACACTTCTTCAGCCTGATCAGCGTCTGCATTTATTTTGCCTCATCACTGTTATTTGAACCTCCTCAACTGTTGGACTCATCTACAAATGTAATTTGTTCTTGATTACTCAATTCTATTTTAATAGTTTTAAATGCATCAAGAACATAGACATGTAAAAATTGTTAAAAAACCTTTTAACAGGCTCTAACCCCCAAGGTGGTGAGATGAGGCCCAATATATACTGCCTGAGAAATGTTTGTACCTAGGAGATCCTCCACCTCACAACATACTTGCCGGACGTGTGGGGCATTTTGCTCATCTCTGAGCATTCGGAGAAAGTTAGTACCCCAGGCAGAGAACTATTAACTTATGATGAGCATTTGTCGGAATTGGGCCTGAACTCGCAGGAGTTTAGAAGAAGGAGGGGGTACTCATTGAAACATACAGAATAGTGAAAGTCTTGGCTAGAGTGGATGTAGAGATGATCTGTCCACTAGTGTGAGATTCTAGGACTAGAGGTCATAGCCTTAGAATTAAAGGACGTTCTTTTATGTAGGAGATGTTGAGAAATGTCTTTAGTCAGAGGGTGGTGAATCTGTGGAATTCTTTGCCACAGAAGGCTGTAGAGACCAAATCAGTGGATATATTTAAGGCAGAGATAGATAGATTTGGAGATTAGTACAGATGTCAGAGTTGTAGGGAGAAGGCAGGAGAATGGGGTTAGGAGTTAGATAGCCATGATTGAATGGGTAGACATGATGGGGCCGAATGGCTAAATTCTACTCCCCTATCACTTATGACATGACCTTATGTGTCTACGGGCTGGCAAAACTGGGCAGTGGGAAAAGAGTCCTGTATGATTCAATACTTGATGCTGGTTGTCACGAACAGATTCAGGTTTGTTGGGGGTTGTAACTGCAACTCATCAGTGTTAATGTAACCAAACGTTCAAATAGCCCGCAGGGTTAGTGTGTTGGGTGACTCCAAAATACAGAATGCGTTCAACATAAGAGGCTTATGATAAACTCATGCTGTATTTTGCAGTCACCCAATGCACTAACCTGCTATTTGAACATTTGGATTCATTACCGCTGCTGCTGACAAGATACAGCAGGAGATAAGTGGCAATTACACCATACGTATACTCCACCCATCACCTTTACCCCATTGCGGTCATTGGAATTTGTCTCGGGAATCTGGGTGCTACAATGGTGAGAAAATAATCTCTGCATTTCTGTATCTTCTTCTCTGCTCTGCCTATTGTGCTTGAGCTCAACTTGATTGGATTTACGTCTGGTATTATCTGATTTGATTGGGCAAAACACAAAGCTTTTTCATTGCTCCTCCGTGCCTTTGGAGTCAGATAGGGCTTTTAAAGATAGCGGAGTCAAGGACTATCTGTGAGAAGGCAGGAACGGGTAGCTGATTGTGGATGCGATCACCATGATCAATTGAGGTGGTGTGCTGGCTAAAGGAACAAATGGCCTACTCCTGTCACCTATTGTCAAAATTGTCTATTTTCATTTGATTATCAATAAACCCTAAACATACAGTATGCCAGCTATCAGCAGAGATTGCCACAGGACATAACACCACATGAGAGTCCTTTTTCCCTGTGGCTATCCAGCACCGTACAACTGACTCTGCACTTTTTGTCATGCGGTAGACTGATTCCCCCCCCCCCCCCCCCTCCCCTACCCATCTCTTCCAATCTTGAGTTTGCACATCTCCAATCCTACTCGTCGCTTTAATTTCATATTTCATGTATCTTGTTGTGTTTTATGACTGTTGGCAGACGCAATACCCCTCGTGGGATAAATAGTTCTAACCGTATTGTATCGTATCGTACGTATGCATCCTTCTAACTAGAAAACTCTTATTGTGTGTGTGTGTGTGTGTGTGTGTGTGTGTGTGTGTGTGTGTATGTGTGTGTGTGTGTGTGTGTGTGTGTGTGTGTGTGTGTGTGTGTGTGTGTGTGTGTGTGTGGTGTGTGTGTGTGTGTTGTGTGTGTGTGTGTGTGTGTGTGTGTGTGTGTGAGTCTTTCCTCGAAAAAACGACGCGCGAACAGGAACATTTCTACGTTTTTCTGGTAGTTAGATTCAGCCCCTTGGAGTCCGAATCGGCTACTCTGAAAATGTTGTGCTTTATTTTTGTTGAGTTAAAAATAAAAAAAACCCAAACCTAACACAAAAAAAAGTCAACCCTTTAGCTGAGAATATCCCAGCAACTCTCCCTCGCCACACCTCGAACAAACAACTCAACTCGCCCCTCTCTCTCTCCTCTCATCTCTACCTCGTCTCCTTCTCCGAAAGGTCTCTCCTCTCTCTCTCTCCTGATCTGGGGATCTCTTCTTCTCTCTCCCTCTCCGACAGCAGTTCTCCCTCCCCTCCCCCCCTCTCCGCTCCCTGCTCTGCCCCTCTTCTCTCTCCTCTCCCTCTCCCCTCTCCTCTCTCCCCTCTCCCCTCTGGCCCCTCTCCGTTCTCTCCCGCTCCTCTCTCTCCTCTCCCTCCTCTCCTCTCTCTCTCTCTCAATCTCCGCCTCTCTCCCCTCTCGCCTTCTCCCTCTTCAGCTCTCCCCTCTCTCGGTCCCCTCATCCCCCCTCTCTCTCTCAGTCTCCCCTCCTCCTCTCTCCTCTCTCTACCCCCTATCCCCCTTGTCTCCTACTCTCCCCCTCTACTCTACCCTCTCTCGCCCTCGCTCCATCTCTCCCTCTCTCTCTCCTCGCCTCGCTCTCTTGCCCCCTCGCCCCCGTGCCTCTCGGCACTCTCTCCTCCTCCCGCTCCTCTAACCCTCCCGCTCGCCCTTCACCATCCAGCGGGTGCTTCCTCTCCTCCCCCTCTCTCCTCCCCTCTCTCATCTTGCAGTCTCTCCGCTCTGCTCTTTCAGCCTCTCTCTCTGTCGTATGCCCCGCGCCGCTCTATCTCGCCCCCTCTATCGTCCTGCTCTCTAGCCCCTCCCTCTGTCCGCTCTTATGGATCGCGCCATGCGCGTTAGGGGCTCTGGGCTTGATTGAATTAGGGCAGGGATGGGTATAAAAGGATGTGAATGAATAATACTTACTATAATATCAAATGGGGGTGGTCACATGTGTGTGGGGTGGTTAGCTTTTGTGTGATGCCGCAGGCCACATCCGTCGTTGGTCCTCCTCGGCTCCTTCCGCCCCCTCCCCCCCTCCCTTCCCCGCACCGCAATCGGCACGTTGAGGGGACGAGACTCAACGAGTCCTCTCTGGTGCGGGGGTTCTAGTATTGCGCATAAACCTAGGTGGTTGAAAAATGAAAACTGCGCACTACGTCTTATGCTTTAAAATATCCGGAAAACATTCAATCAAATCTAATAAATAGAAATATACCATATGTTAAAGACATATTAAATTGGCTGTTCATGGGGCATTATAGTGCCCTCATATTATACACAAATTGAGGAAAATTAAACATAAAATGTACTCCAATTAAAAAGGTAAGCACCCTCATTCACATGATGGGTGTACTATGTATTTGGTGGCACTATAGCATTGGAACGGTCCCAGTATGTTCTTGTGTGTTTTCCTCTTTATCAAACTATAAGGTATATCCGCCCTTGGCTCTCAGTGTTGATTAAGGGTTCTGTTCGCATGCTGATCATCGCATGCATTTTCTTGGCTAGTCAGTTTACAGAAGCGAAATCTCGCAACATGGCATTGGGCTGTTTCTACCTCTGCATCAGTTCATGCTGTGGAGTTTTTCCAGCTAATGCAGGCCACTCACCTAGCAATAACATGAAAATCATGAACAAGTATATCTAGAAATGAAGTAATACATTATCTCTTGCCTGCAGTAACTTCTCCCCATTTTTTCGGGAAGCCTTCTAATCGCCAGCTTGCCTAGGCTTTAAAGGCTTATGGCTAACACCAAAGAAATACAAGCCTGGCTGACAGCAATTAGTTTTCTTTCTTGAACTAGTTTTTTTCCAACTTAAGTTGAACTCAACGCTTTCATGTAGCACAATAACAGTAATGGATTTAAGCGCAGGACATTGATCGTCTTGTAAAGTTTACTTTGGTATATTGTGATGCTGGAGAACAAAGCTAACGATTGTTATCAGTCTCCTTGAAAACTCTCGCTAGTCGCTTTTATAGATTTCTGTAGTCTTAAATCGATTTGTGTATCTTTCCAAACTTCTAAGTTTTTGGCTTGGCAGTAATCTAGTAATCGTGGAGCTCGGTACACGGGGATTTAAGGCGTTGCAATGTCTGCTCATTGAAGTGTATACATCTATGAAGCTCTGTTGAGATTGTTTATCAAAATCTTGCAAATTTTGCAAATACCAGTTTGTTAACAGTGAAACTTTCGCTATCGACACTAATAAAGGATATTACATCAAAGATGGAGCCTTTTGCCTCTCTTCTTGTCGGGGGCATGCAAGATCTCTGAAAGAGCTGTGAAAGTCTCATTGGGCCGTTACCCAGTCCTCAGGAATTCTCAGCTACTTTTGAAAGCTCCATCTTCACTGACGTTTTCATTCATTTCGTAGCGCAAGGGAGGCACAGAGTAGAACAGGAGAGGTGGAGGGATGCGGCGCTTGACAGGCGAAACTATATAGAGTGTGAACCGGGGGTGCTTCATCCGCGTGCCATTCGCGGGTACCGAACGGGCCTAAAGATGACGCGGCCAGGATTGGGCAAGTAACCGTTGCAGCATGGATGATTGAATGAGAGACACGGCTGAAAGTGCCGTCTGCAGTCTAAGCCTGGGCTTGCTCTGGATAAATGTGGCCTCCTCAGGAGTACTAGCAGTAAAAAGGACTGTGGCCAGGACGGAAAATAGCTAGCGCTAAAAAATTATGACTCGTGGCAAGCATCTCCGTTAGACACCTTTTCTAAAACCCTTTGTATTAATCAGGTCAGGTGTTGTCTTAGGTATGGAAAAACTTTACTAGGAGCTGTATGCAAATAAGAATTTCACTGTAGGCCACTGACCACTGTACACATTCTGCAGCTGCCTCCGAGCATGATGTGAGGAGGGGCTCTACACGGGTGAACATGAGAGAAAGCGCAGACCTCCAGTATGGGGCATATCAGGGATGAAGCTCCTCAGTACTGTGCTATCGCTGCGAGTCACTAGCAATATTCAACCTCACTCCCTGGAACAAGTCGCGTGGTCTCCGGGTCGCTTGGCTCTCAAAAATCGCATCATTGTACCGGTACTCTCGAAACAAATGCTCTCGCGGCCAGCTGGTCGTAAATGACTACCTGTCCGTGGCCGGGCTTACCGTCATCCCTTCTCGGTAGTATGATGAATATGCTTGTAGAGGCTGGTGAAAACACCCTATCTGCGACTTCCTGCATCCTGGCAAACATGGAACTCATTACAACTTGCATACCGTCCAACTCCAGATCCACTGTAACGATGGCGTCACTCCAGGTTGGCAAAAACAGCACTCTCTTCTTCATCCTCCTTGACAGGCCAGAATGGTGGCTACGTGAGGATGCTGTTTAGTAAACTTCTGGTCAGCTTTCATGGCACGATAGCTTTCTCCACCAAGTACTGGCCGGAAGCTACTGGATTAAGTGCTGCTAAAACACCTGCCCGGTTGCCTGGGCCCTGAGCTTTCATCACCGCCTATTGCCCGGTCAGTAGTAAGATGGGAGGAATGACATCAAAGCATCCCTCAACGCCTGAGCACAGGATCCTCTCCCAGGGTTACGCCTCAGCCCCCGCTACTGTAGCTCCGCTGTAGCTATCACATGACGTAGTGGTCTAGGTTCAAAAGCAGGCTCAACTCAATAATTGCAAAATAAATGGAGATTAGCTGTGGGATAGTGTGAGCTGTTTTAAATACCTGGTAACAAAAGACCAAGAAAAAAAGATCACATCTCTGAGGATATGACGGACCTCACACACTGCAGCGGCCTTTACCACTCTTCAGGGCCAATTGAGGAAAGTCAGAGTGCCTCAGAGGATCCGAGTGCTTCATACTCAGGGGCGGCTGTGAAAGCATCTTGTCGTCGGCGAACTATCTGTTGGTGGAATTGCTCCGCCGGGGCAGGACTAAAAGGGGCTCTGTGCAGAGAGTAGTTGCGTTCGTGGCAGAGACAGGCACTATGGGAACTTCGAGCTTCGGCCTCGCCTTCGCAAGAACTCAAGGCATCAGGTAGGTGGCACGGCTGCCGCTCTGCCAGAGTCCAATAAAATCATGGGAGAACCACGTCCCCACCGCCTGGCAACAGAGCTGGGCCGGCTGTTAATTTCTACAGTCAGGCAAACGCCTTCATTGCCATGCATGTGAGAAGGGGGTGGGGAAGGGAACGAGAGGTTGAGAAGATCTTTCTTTTTCTTCCAGAGGGGCTATAGTAACTGTCTATCTTACCATGTATCTCAACTTTTACTAACAATGTTACATAATATTTTGAGATTAAAATAAAATCATCTGTCTGGCAAATTATCCGCCTCGAGATAAAGGACTAACCATATATTTAATTTGACCTAATCACTTTCATATCTCAGAGTAATAAAAAGATTATGGCCATTTTCATACTCGGCCATCGGACATTAGCATTTGGTTCCTATTGATTTTTCTCAGTGAGCATACACAAAAAAGCTGTGATCGTGGACGAGTCAAAAGTCGCTATAACCCTTCTTAAAAAGTATGAGAACTTGGACCTGAACTTTGCAGTTCTCATAGTATTGAATGCATTCTGAAACAAATATAAACTAATCTTAGCTTGGATGTACCTGAAATTAAGCATATACTAGTTATGTTACTGCCGCAATTGTAGCTAATTTCAACATTCAATTACTAGTCTACACATCCTATCCATTTCTTAATAAATGATCACATTTTAAAATCGACTAGAGGTGTCCAACTACTATTCAGCAAATGAATTGCACATTTAAAATCATGAGTTTTTAAATTCTCGATTTACATACAAGTTATGGGGCCTAGAATGGAAGGGAATTATAGGGTTCCATTGGGGCTGAAATTAAAGTCAATTTTAAAATCGGCTTTCTAGTGGGTGCCTGTGAATGCTGCTGGTAGTAGAAGCGTTCAACATTCGTCGCTGGATTTTGTGTGCCCCTCAAAGGCCGCAGAAGAAATACATCGGGACTATAAAGAGCGCGCAAAATGAGCCTAGCTCAACTATAGAAACTGTTATCAATAGGGTTGTCTTAAGAAGTCAGGGCACATTTAAGTTCCAAATAAAGGTCAGCCTTTAGATGGTTTGTTATAATAACACCGCTGGGGAGGCATATAGCGAGACGAGGTTGAGGGAACCCAAGTGGGACGAGAGTGATTGTGTAAACTACTATAACATATCTATACTCAAGGCCATAACAAAATAAGAATACCTTTTGCGTACGGGGGTCTTTCAGGGTTTTCCGTTAAGATTTCACTAGGCCTGAATCATTTTCGATTGGAACCAGGCCCGTGAAGTTAACAACATCGCGTTTTAAGACAAGCCGCCCTCTTCTACAAACAGGCGCCAAAATCAACACAAAAGGGGCTGGGGGCAGATGCTCTAGCCACGATGTCAGGTACTGTTTTGAACATACACAACTTTTACTGTAACACTCTAATGCATTTTTTTGTTAGTGATTGCTGTTTTTTCCCTTTTTCATTTACCACCGCACAAGTATTTAATATGAAAAAGAAATATGTGATTTGGTAGCATTCTGAGTTGTAGTTTGTTTGGTGTTGTTTGTTGTATTCTTTGATCAAAAGTCGGCACCGAGCATTGCCACTTTGTCATATCTACTGCACATCTCGTATGTGTATGCTGGACAAATATAACTTGACTTGACTTCACTTGACACATGGGGGCGGCACAAATTAAAGAAACCATTGACCATCGAACTTGTGGTGAGGAGCCTGCATTGTAGATATGTATGTTCAGTTTCTAGTGAAGCCATGTTATAGGAAAGCTAGTGGGCAAGCTTGACACGATTCAGAAAAGAAACTACAAGGATTTTGCCCGGGATCGAGGATGTGATTGCTAATACGGGAGAGAGGTTGAGATAGCGCTGGGTTCTCTTATTCCATAGAGAGCGCAAGGAGGATGAGATAGACGACATCTCTATAGCAGTGTACAAAATCATGAGAAAGAATTAGATGGGTAGAAGCATCATTGGTCTCTTGCCCCCGCGTAGAGGGAAGTTCAAGGTACCAGAAGGAGGCATGAATTCTGAATGAAAACTTAGGTGTCATTCAGATATACACCTAGCACACAGCAGTGCACCTTGAACGAATATTTCGTCTGCATTTCTACTCTCTCCAAATCATTTAATTAGGTATAAAGTTCTAGGATGTGTCCTAGCAAGAATGCTCTCATGTGGCAGGTGTTCTGTAAAGTTGATTATAAATATAGATAAAAAAGTTTTTAAAAAAGTCGGAATATTATAAAAAAGGAGGAGGATAGTCCTCGTCTTTGTTGATTGTTCAGGTATCTTATGGTCCCCCCCTGGGGGAGGAAGCTGTTGCAGAACCTGGTTTCCTCGAATCATAGGTTCAAGGTGAAGTGGGCGAAAAGATTAATGGAATCCGAGAGTAACGTTTCGAGGACAGTAGGGTGTGGGTGTATGGAAACACGGCAGCTGCAGAGGAGTAGTTGAGGCTGTAACTATCTGCCTATCGTAAGAAACATTGACAAGTATATGGATGTATGTCAGTGGTTTGGAGAGTTATAACCTCAGATGGCGCAGGCAAGTGGGTACTTGGTACGCTGGGAGCAGTTGTTGGCCTATTGGGTGTCCGAAGGGCGTTTTGCCACGCGTATTAAATCTAGACTTCTATGACTCTATGACTACTTGTATTTAGTCATTAGTTGGTTCACAAAATTTAAACCTGACAAGGCTTTAAGATAATTTGATGGTTCTGCGAATGTTGTTTTGAACGACGTTCTTGAAGAGGTATGTTTTATAACCGTAGCTGCTGCTTACTTTGTCAGAATTCATTCCTATGGACGAATTGTTCAGCTTCTTCAATTTAAAAATCGTGGGTAGTGGAAAGAATAACTTTTTTGTGCAACGTATCCGATAAACTTCGCATAACACACAAACAGATCTGTGGGAGCTATATGACTTTTGGTTTGTTTCTGCCTGATAATTAGGCAATTAATACAATATAATCGTGCAGCGGCAAATGGTACTAACTTATTTTGTCATGAGAGTTGGGGCTATCAGTTAGGAAGGGCAGTGTTAGAGCTTATCGAACATATGCCTAATTTATTACTTTCTCCTCATTGTCAACTGCAGGCATACTGTCTGATTGGAAAAACGTGTAAGGACTTCAGAAACCTGGTTGATTTCTTTCCCTAAGTTATTAGTTATTTTTAAAATGCATGTTGCGTTCGGAAAGAATAATATATGATATAATATAGCTGTTAAAAGTGCAGTTTTTTATTCCCCAGTCCTTTCTTCCTTAAGGGGCATTTCCGTTAGCAGAGACTGACTATATAGCTGATGGTGCAAGTTACTTTTATGATGACGGGCCGGTCGTCAATTTTTCCCTGAATGAAAAATAATGCCCCCCCGTGGGAATGGCATTAAGCTGGCTTTAAATTTTGGGGAGACGCTGCATCTGTGCAAAGTAGAAAGGTCCTGAACATCAGAAATAAAAAACTTTACATTTATACAAAATTCCTTGTTCATGGCGCTCATGGGTTATCATGCCCAAAGCCTTTTTCGTCCATGAATTAAATAAATTTTGAAAGAGAGGCGCATTGTCTATATATGCAAAAGGGGAAAATAAGGTTCTCACCATCAGTAAATATATCAGCTCTAAGATTTTTCATATATGGTCCATTATTGATTGAGGAATTAATTTTTATTTTACTATTTTAGAGATTATTTGATCCCCGCGCTCCGGCTTTGGAACATCGGCTAAGCTCTTTCACATGATGCAGAAAATATTGTGAAATAGGCTAGAAACAAAGTTGGGGAGTTATGGATGTGGTAGACTGTGGGTGCGTGAAATCATATTTCAATTTGTTGGCTTCATGCGATACCTCTTGAAACACCATGTTCAAAATGTAGGAAGATTGGTAACAATTTGCTTTTAATTATTCTAAGCATTTTCTAAAGTGATTTTCAATCGAAACTTCCAAGATCGGCCAGTCAAGCATCAAACAAAATATATAACCCCGCTTCTGTTTGGCTGCTGTTTCTAAGAGGTATTTCATTGCAAAAAAAAAAAAAAATAAAAAAAAAAAAGAGAATTGTCTGCCCCACATGTGCTCGATGAGGATCTTCATATAGGTTTAATTGGGATGAGTGAAAATCCTCTATGCAGCCATCTGAAGCTATGAAAACAGGTTAAATGCCATTTTAAAACAGGCTTGTAAAAGCAGTCTTGAAATTTATATGCTTCTCAGCAATGTAACTTGGTCTTTATTTCTCGGCAACTTGCAGAACCAAAACTATGGAGCATTTTATCTGTCTTGAGTGGTTAGGTTTAGTTTAGTTTAGCTTTAGCTTTGGTTTAGTTTAGTTTGAGTTTAGAGATAGAAGCAATATGGAGACATGCCTCTTTGACGCTGCCCAAGTCCCGCGATCTCCATGTAGTGGCATATTAGGATAGGATACACTATCAACTAAAACACTATGGTCAATTTGGCAATTGTTACTCGAAGATCCAATTAACCTATAAACCTGTACTTCTTTGTAATTTGGGAGCTGCAACTGGAGCTAGCCTGGGGGAAAAGATGTCACAGGCGGATCACTGGTGAGAATGAACCAACTCTGTACAGCCAGTGCACCCATTTCATGTCTGATCCCGCCCTAGGAGTCTCTGCCGATGTAAGGCAGCATAACGTGCTAACTGCGTTGCCACCGTGCTTGCTAAAGTGCGGTGGCTCTGAACAAATCCTTAATATAAGGGCTAAAAGTCTAATCCTTTTTTTTGTGTATGGGCTCTCAGAGTAAGTAATGGAATTGCAAATAGTGTAACACACGGAGCTGTGCCGATTCTGTCTTGCTAAGCAAAAATGTGCTGGAGTATACTTTAGAGGGTCAGGTGAGGCATCTTTGGTGGAGTCAGGATATGCAATATTTCATCCGGGTCAGGGTCCCATTCTTCTAGATTACTATATTGGAGTGGGTGGGGAATTAATCGCTTGGAATGTGAAGTCAGAGAGTCAAGCTCTGGTGCCGACTCACCTCACCGTCGCGGAGTCTGGCCGAGTACTCGTGGCAGGAGCGTTGGGGATGCGCTGCGTGCGCGCTTCGCTGCTGATGCCGATTTCGGCAAGCAGCAACTGCGTATCTGCGGTCGGCGGCACTGGGAGCCGCGCGGGTCCCCTGTAGGGGAGATCGCTTTTCGGCTCCTGCAACGGCGACTTCCCCCCCCCCCCCACCCAACTCCCGCCCCTAGTTGCGTTGTCGAAAAGAGCTCCTGTAGCGGGGCCAACATCAACGCCCCGCGCGCTTGGAATGGCCGCGGGACTCCGCTAGCGCATGCCGGGGTCTCTAACACCAAGACCCGGTTTGCACCCTCGTCACCAGCCGGGCAAGCTTTAATGGCTGTGGACAATTTCCATCGCCAGCCGGGGGATAGTACTTATGACTCTGACATCGGGGGAGGGGAGAGTGCCTTGGAGAAGATACGTGTTTTTTGGCCTTCCTCACAGCAATGGTGTATGAATGTTTAATTCAACATGGTCAATTGAGTTGTGGCTGGGTCTATTGTTTGTAATGTATGGCTTCAGAAACGGAATATTTCGTTTGACCTCATAGGGTGCCAAATGGACATTAAATTGTATTGTATTGTATTTGTCAGAGTCCAGCGACTTTTATTGTCATGTTTACCCGGCAGGACGATGAAATCTTGCTTTGCTTTAGCCCAACCGAACATAGCAGGCATAACGATTGACAGATCGTGTGTCCATATGACCATTTCATACGTGTTTAGCTACATGATAAATTAACTGATAAAGGGGCAATACGATATGGTCTATTAATGGGGGTAGTTTTGTCCGGCCAAGTTTATAGCCTGATGGCTGCGGGGAAGTACTTTTCGCGGAACCTGGTGTTACAGTTCCTTTGAGGCTCCTTACCTGCTAACTGAAAGGAACAGGAGATGAGTTTGTGTGGCCAGGATGGTGTGGGTCTTGATCCTCTGCCGCCTCCATGAGCAGCGACTGCATAGATCCGCTCGATGGCAGGAGGCAAGCCGATGACTGAACTAAAAAAAAATTTACTACTTTTTGTAACCAAAAAACAAAAACAAAGGTCTCTCATAAAACGAAGGCCACAGCAATTGGCAACTGGTTAGCAGGCTCTGCAGATAACTGTGCACAACTGTAGAAGTTAGATAGAGTCCTCCTTGACCAAAACCGACTCTCTCCGTAATCTTCCCCTCAGGGAGTAGATGGCGTGTCTGATGTTGGTCTTTCATTATACTGTCTATCATGTGTTCATCAGACGCAGAAAGTTCTTCAGAGTATCGTGCACAGCCCAGGTAATTTGAAGGCTCTTGACACAGTTTCAATAGACCATCGACGTTACGTTGATATAACAACGGACTTGTGGGTCTCGGCCACCTCTACTCGGCTTCCAGAAGTCACAATGCAGTTCCTGGTTTTAGCTGTGTTGAAGGGCCCGTTATTGTGCTGGCAGGGCGCATTATGGACAGTTTGTCCTCAACTCTCCTCTATACTCCTTACTGCATCACTGCCATCAGTGATTATGCGTCGCATCAACAGTTGTTTGTTCGTCAGTGAACTTGGATGATGGAATTTTTGTCAGCTATTACCCAGCTATAGGCAGTCATGAGTATAGAAGTGTGCACAGCAGGGGGCATTGAGCACGAATGGTCAGCCTTGAGTTGCTCTGCGTAGTTGATTTATCATCGAGTCTTGACACATTTTCCACCATAGCGAACAAGCTGTGAGTCTGTGAATGAAGGAAGTGCAAGGATGCACAAATGGAGAGGATGCGCAGTAGACGCAGTCAGTTCTTGCGAGGTTGGTAACGCTAGTCTTGGAGGGAGATTGTATGGTAATGTCCTGCCGAGCTGTAATCAATGATAAAAGCCTGGACATATGAGTTTTTGTTGTCCAAGTGGGCCTAGGAGGCGGAGTGGAGGGCCAGGCAAGAATTGCATCCAGCAAAACGAAAACCATTGATCTGTTGTGGGCGGTTAATTGCTAACTGGGCAGGTGGGTTCCGGTTCGAGGTTAGGTTTATATTTGTGCGCCACATGTATTCATCTATACCCTCGTGCAGCACTTCATGCCCTACAGGTGTTAGTGGCCACTGGTTGATAAGCTATTGAGGCAGCGTCACTCTCCTTACTCAGCGTTGGCAACCGGTATAATTGATGCCCTTTTGAAGGGCGGGTGGGAATCCTCGTACCCTCAGAAGTGAGAGGTTGAAAATGTCCATAACAACTCCCTAGTGATTCCTGCACCAGGTTTTTAGAACATGACCAGGTATACTGTCTATCAGGCTCCAGCGCGGCTTGTCGAGGTTCATCCCCTCTAAGATTGTTTCGCGGGACGTCGTGCCTCGGGACTGAGACTGAAATACTAACCCACCATGCACAGCGATGTTGGCTCCGTGAAGGCTACATTTCTATCGGTGTTCTCTCGCTATCAAAGGGCGTGCTTAACTGAACAGCATTGAGCTCGGTCAGGGAGTGATGTTTGCGGGCCGACATTCGAGCTGGCCATCCTGTTTCCGCATTGTAGGAGGTGATTGCATTGCAGGCCCGCCAGAAACAAAAAAAATAAAAGAAAAGCAGCTGCCAGACATGCTGTCTTCCTCCTCCAGCTTGGGAGCAGTAAGTCCCTTTTTGGCGCTTTTTGATGGGCGGCTAACCAAGGTGTATCTGGTTCTCAGCTTATCACTTGGCGTCTGACCAGTGTCTTCGCACAGCCCCATGCTCTTTCCAATTTTTTAACCACCTACTACAATATGGTCGTATTAAGGTCCTCTACCTGATACGTCATCATCATAGGGGAATAAAACATTGTGAAATGGGTAGAACAAAATTGGGGAGGGCTAGAAACTGGTAGACTGTCGGGTGTTAAATCAATATGCAATTATTGGCCAACTCATACTTACAACACAATGTTGCAATATGTGAATAATTTGCTGTTAATTATTCTAACATTCTTGTGCATTGATTAAATAATCTTTGAAGTTAGATATGCTATAAAAATTAGATATCCAACTTAAGATTATTTAAATCGCATACTGCAAGAATACTAGAACTAGAGAGCCAGAAGATTCTAGATGAATGTTTGAATAACGCCTCAAACAGTCATTATATCATTACATTTATAATCTCTGCTTTAGACATATGAGACTCCATCGACGAATTATATAGACATGGCATGGGAAAATGATTAGCTCAACTCACCCTAACTAAAGATATTTTGGATTGAAATGCTACAACATATACATCAATGTTGCACTTAAATGCGCATCCATTCTTTAAATAAACATTTAAAGTAGCTAGCATAGACTGGCATTATTCTAAATAGCAAAATTAAGATTCGATTTTTTTCCTAATATCTCTCACTGTCTTGTGACAAATGTCAATATCCGCGGCAATTTAACGGCCATATGACTTTTGTAATGGGCAATAAAAATTAAAAGAGATTTCTGGATGGATATTTTTTTAAATTTATCCGTAGTTGTTAATCCACAACTGATCCCAGATCGCTAAATTAATAATATGGGCCTTATCAGAACAATACCTAAAAACTTACAACAAACCCAAAGATAATTTTCCCCATTGATTCTTATATAATAATTTGTGTAATTGGGAAAAATTAATATTAAAATGGTGTCGGAAGAGCGTTTTTTTCAAGTTCTTAGCTCTTGCACAGCGAGAATATGATTGATTTCGTATCACATCCTCCTGGGCTCTGTGGCCTACCATTTGTGGAGTCTGGGAGCATCCTGGACTGTCGTGTAGACCCGACCGCGGGGTTACGGACTTAACATTGGTACGCGTATCCCTGCCTGGGATCATGCAACACCGCGGTCCTGGCGGACTACCATCAAGGGCTTCACAGACATTCGGAGAGGTAATTCGGCGAGTCTCCATCGCCGCAGAGGTTCATCTCCAGCACCACGTCGAGGTTCGATCGAGCTACCGCGGCGCGGGGAGCTGATAACGCCCTCGTCCAATTCAGGACTGAACGCCTGGCAATGTGGAGGGCCGCATAGCCGGGCCGCGACTAAGGGATGTCAAGA
>NC_073377.1:79531829-79536829 GCF_028641065.1 Leucoraja erinaceus
TATTTTTTCTTCTGCTTCTTCACACACTAACCTTCATGTCTTTCTATCTTTTACTATCCTAATCTCTTTTTTCTTATTCTTGTTTTTCTCTATTATGAACAAAACAAAAGAAGCTGTACATAAAAGTACATTATGGAACTAGATGTTTAGGCACTTCGGTGCCATATGATTGTACTTCCTTCTACTAAAATAAAATATATAAAAACAAAACTACGCGGATCGACATGGGCCGCACGAGTCAGAGCATGTTCAAAAAACTGCTCTGGCATGTAAGGTCCATTTTGACTGTCAGCGTGCCGCTGCAATTGTGTCCCGGATCGCTTTGATGGAGGCGGCTGGGGTTGGGCCGCCGTGAAAGCTCGATAATGCGTCTAGAGAGAGAGTTTTGCGGCTGCCGCCGTTCAAGCTCCGCACGGGAGCAGGTGGATGAAATTGGAGGCCGCCGTCGGGGTTCCATCGGAGCTGGGATTGCGGCTGCAAGATAATATTCACAAATATTCCACAATAAAACATGATTTTGAAATCTCATTTACATTAATTTATAGGACAAATGGAAGGAATTTAGTGTTCAATTGCTGTAAATTAAAGTCAATTTAAATCCGCTTTCTAGTGGGTTCCTGTGAACGCGCTGGTTTAGAACGTTCACATTGCGCTGGATTTGTGCCCTCAAGTGCCCAGAAAAAATACTGCGGGATATAAAGAGCCCAAAAGAGCTACGCGCTATAGAAAACTTTATAAAACAGGGTATATACAAGCCTCATCATTAATGTAAAAATAAGGTACATACCTTTAAGTGTTGCTTTATAAAACCCTGGGGCTGCGAGAGGTTTGCGGAGTGAGAGAGTGATTTTTAAACTACTATAAATATTATACAAGGCCATAAAAACTAATAATACCTTTTGCGACGGGGTCTTTCAGCGATTTTCCGTTAATGATTTACTAGGCTGAACATTCTTGATTGGAACAGCCTAGTAAAAATCGCATTTTAAACCAGCCCCCTCTAAACAGCGCCAACATCACACACAAGTGGTGGGGCAGATGCTCAACCACTATTCAGGTACGTTTTGTAACAATCCTACTGCCGGCGTAGCAAGGTCAACAATTGCTGCAGGAGGTTTAGCAGCAGCCGGTTAGTTAAAAATAGCCGCGCTCAGGAGCTACCGCTCAGGTAAGCTCAGACGCCGTAGCACCGAGCAATTTTTAAACATAGTTACTGCTAGCTGAGGGGCTCAGCTGTGGTGCAGCAGCATTAGTGTTGTAGCTATTTTTTGGGCGGGTATAAATAGAGTTGGCAGTTGTAGCGGTTGCCACGGTTACATTTGTGGACTATCATAGCGAGATAGAATTCAAAGGTCATGTTTAATGTATTTGGCAATATACCATATTCTTATAATACCAACCAAATTTATATTAAAATGATAATTACAAAGACATTTTTTGTCACATACATCAATGGTGTAGTGAAATTGGTCTTGCCATTGCAGTCCAGAGCTCCTGGCTTAGGAAGCCTTTTTGAGCTGTGCCTATCAGACATCTGTGGGAGCTACACCTGGTGGCATCATGGTAATTTCCGTGCACCAGAGGGGACTGTTGGAGATTCTTTTATAAGAGACTCCAACTATGTGGATATCGATAGGGCAGTCGAATCTCTGATTTATGGGGATATGCTTATTTTAATCATATGGACGTAATTGTCTGTGACATCACCTGGCAGGGTTGCAGTATTTCTCCCATTCTGTCAAGCGGACTTTCGGGAAGAGGTGACTCCGATTATAATGCCCGCTCATCCAAGTCTCTTATAGAAACTTATAAAATTCTTAAGGGGTTGGACAGACTAGATGTAGGAAGATTATTCCCGATGTTGGGGAAGTCCAGAACTAGGGGTCATAGTTTAAGGATAAGAGGGAAGTCTTTTAGGACCGAGATGAGAAAATCATTTTTTACACAGAGAGTGGTGAATCTGTGGAATTCTCTGCCACAGAAGGTAGTTGAGGCCAGTTCATTGGCTATATTTAAGAGGGAGTTAGATGTGGCCCTTGTAGCTAAAGGGATCAGGGGGTATGGAGAGAAGGCAGGTACAGGATACTGAGTTGGATGATCAGCCATGATCATATCAAATGGCGGTGCAGGCTCAAAGGGCCAAATGCCCTACTCCTGCACCTATTTTCTATGTTTCTATGTTTCTATATGGGGCCAGAGGCGCTCCAGTCCTTCCCTGGAATACTCCGTTGGGGCTCCCGAAGGGAGCAAGGACTCAGAGTCACTAGCAGGTGCAACCTGTCTGGTAAGTATAATGATGATACCAACAGAGCACCAATCTGCACAGCTAGTCCCGGTTCAGCTGCTGAAGGGAGCAGCCTGACAACCCAGAGTCGGGGCAAAGTCAAAGCCAAGTCTGTGGGACAAGTCTTGTCGGATGATTTGGGACATCTATGGCAGATGTGATTGGGCATGTGTCTCAATTAGAATATCTGATGAATCAGATGATGGCACAAGAAATGCTACTGTTACGAAAGCATGTCAGGCAGCAGCTCCTGGTTCAGGGTTGCAATATTCCTCCCACTTGGATGAAAGGAGTGGTGGAGATGGTGCCAAAATATATGCACATATGCCTGAAGCAGCTCCTGGTTCAGGGTTGCATAAGTCCTCCCACCCGGATGAAAGAAGTGAAGGAGATGGTGCCAAATATTATGCTCCGTTTTACGGAGGCATGCACAGGCAGTTCAAGTCATATGTCTGTAGCTACCCCTGGTTCAGGTTTGGAATATTCCGCCCATTGGAAAGACTATCGGAGATGGTGTCACATAATATGCTCTGTGTTATGGAAGCGTGCACAGGCCGTCCGAGGCATATGCATGTGGCAACGCCTGGTTTGGGGTTTACTTCGAACCAGGCGTTGGTTATTTCTTATTTACTCAGTCACGAGTGACGGCTGGGGCAGCCTGTCTTCTCTGGCAGCTGGCTCTGCACGATTGTATGAGAAGCTTGGGAACAACATTTGTGAGTTAATTTTAAACAGAAGTAACAGAGGTTTGTGTGGCTTTCAGTTTGAGCCTAGAGAAGCGTTTATGTGATAGCACAATTAATATTGCTTGTGTTGCTTTGTTATTTTCTATAGTACCATAAGTCGGACAATAAATTATTGGTTATTCACCCACTGTTCACTAACGTTATGCAGGGTGTCTTTTATTTGACCACTCTAATAGCCTACACTCATTGTAGTGTGCAATGTATATCAGTAAATTATTATGCAAATGTTCTTCTACTTTTTCCTAATGGGACCAGTATTTTAAGATGATTACACTTTTAGCAACTGATCTCAGCATAAAGAACACAGCCTTTACTCAATCTCTGGCTTGGTCTCTACATCATAACTGACATTAGGGTAGCTTTTTTTGGAAATGATCTCATAAGCAAAATGAGTAGGATTGCGTACATTTGAAGTTGACAGCATACCCACCAGAGCAGAGATCGGGGATGCCATTAGGTATACGAGTGCACTCAGTTTGCTAGTACCAATGAGATGAAACATAGTTATTTTTGTTATTCAATAGTCTCAAGATATTGCTGATAGCTCATTAGCAGCCAATAGAATGGATTTTCCCTTTCATCATACAACATGAGGCTTATATAGTGCAGGTTAATTAATTATAAAATTTGGTTGAATATGTCTGGGTATTTGCAGATAAAATTCTGCACAGTGGTGCATGAGTTATTGTCTAACTCAACAGTCTATTGGGACTACAGTCCAGTTAAGAACAATAGCCATGTATGCAAGTAGGCATCATGATATTAATAACCCATGTTTTTTCCTACCATTAATGGTTTATCTGTTTAAGGGTTTCACACAGATTGATTTACTGCATGAAACCACAGAGCTTTGAAGTCTCCACGTAGTCACTCATGTGACTTCAAAATAAAATAGAAATATTAAACGAGAACTTACCGTTTGAAGTTTGATCTTTGTTTTATGAGAAGTTGAAGTGAGGGATTACGTGCCCTCCACTCCCGACCCTACTTCTCATAAAGATCATTCGGTAGTTTCTAAGCTTGTTAATCCTTCTATAGCTTAGGTCAGCAACTATTCTGTGGTTTCATACAGCTGCTCTGAAGATTGACGTGCATGTGGGCTGGTGGGCTCTTCACATAATCCTTCACCTCAACTTCTCATAAAATAAAGATCAAACTTCAAACGGCAAGTTCTCGTTTAATATTTCTATTTGTTAGCCCTAATGATAATTCCCTGAGTTGTTTGGCAATTTGGTGGCCTGCACTCTGCTTGAAATGCTATGAAATTGAATGTGGTGGTCTACACTGTGCTTGAAATGCTATAAAATTGAATGTGGTGGGCTGCACACTGATTGAAATGCTATGAAATTGAATGTGGTGGCCTGCACCCCACTTGAAATGCTATGAAATTGAATGTGGTGGCCTGCACTCTGCTTCAAATGCTATGAAATTGAATGTGGTGGCCTGCACTCCACTTGAAATGCTATGAAATTGAATGAGGTGGCCTGCACACTGCTTGAAATGCTATGAAATTGAATGTGGTGGCCTGCACTCCACTTGAAATGCTATGAAATTGAATGAGGTGGCCTGCACTCTGCTTGAAATGCTATGAAATTGAATGTGGTGGCCTGCACTCCACTTGAAATGCTATGAAATTGAATGAGGTGGCCTGCACTCTGCTTGAAATGCTATGAAATAGAATGTGGTGGCCTGCACACTGCTTGAAATGCTATGAAATTGAATGAGGCGGCCTGCACTCTGCTTGAAATGCTATGAAATTGAATGAGGCACCCTGCATTCTGCTTGAAATGCTATGAAATTGAATGTGGTGGCTTGCACTCTGCTTGAAATGCTATGAAATTGAATGTGTTGGCTTGCACTCTGCTTGAAATGGTATGAAATTGAATGTGGTGTCCTGCACTCTGCTTGAAATGCTATGGAATTGAATGTGGTGGCCTGCACTCTGCTTTAAATGCTGCTATATCAAGGAA